>NC_042970.1:23965195-24265195 GCF_901001165.1 Salmo trutta | reverse complement strand
TATTGTAGCGTCATCATCTTTATTGCAAAAATAAATACAAATACCAGTGTTGTAGCACTTGAGACCAGTCTTGGTCTTGGGTCTGGTCTTGAAACCACATTGAGTGTCTCGGTCTTGTGTCGGATACATTTTTACTTGGTCTTGAGTCGGTCTCGGAAAGGGAGGACTCGTCATTTCTTCTAAAGACCAGCGGAGTAAAACAAACTCTGAATTATCAGCTTCCACTCAGTCAGCGCATAAAACCGCTTCGCCAGGCCAAATATATACACTCCATTCCTGAAACATGAACATTTTACTGCAGTGGGCTAAATCAGGATCACACAGAGGTATTCTTGGTAGTCTTAAACAAATATACTTAGAAACAAAAGTACAGTATACACCTCACACACATGGTTATGGGCTTAAAAAAACTAGACACCTGTACCATATCAGATATAGGTCTCACTTTAGGTGGTCTCGAACACAACACTAACAAATACACACATAACTTTAAGCTGCTACATAGTCATATGACAGAGGTAATGAACTGTCCATTGTTCAGCACAGCAATTGATAAAACAGGACCATGTTTGGAAAATATTACTCTGGTAAGCTAATGGTTACAGAAATGAGGAATGCAGACAGGCTTTATAGACCTCTATATCTTTATGAGTGACTGTGTCAAACACACCACCTCCTGTTATGTTGGGTACCTACTGACCCAAACATGTGTTATGAAAAATATGTATTTTTCAATTACATGTATTGTTAAAATAAATATTTAAGGAAATACAGGCAGGCATTACTACAAGACAAAACAGCTCATTCAATCAAGCCTGATGGTGTTGTAAGTATAAAATTAAAGCTTGCTTTCATATAATAAAAAAAAAAGCTTGAGATGGTAGTCGGAGTGGGGTAATGTCTTAGTGTGGGGTGGGAAAAATGCTATACATTACCTTGTATCTGGTATAAATCACATTATTGTTGGAGAACCTCCTCTAAGAGTATGAATTAGGCTGTTTGAGAAGGTTTGAATCCTAAGCAACATGCCTACACATTGTTGGAAGTACAATAGACTATAGGCTGGAAAACCTTGGTAGAGCATGGGTGAAGTACGCATTGTGTTGCTCATGTGAATTTCAGAACAATGCCTACTTCTCACTGAAAACACATTTTTTTGCTTTTAATTGCAACAAGGTTAGTGTATGTGGTCATGCAGAGGAAATGCTAAAGACGTGACTCTCCCCTCCTCCACCACATCCCTCCATCACCCATCCCCCTGCCCACAGAGAGGTTAACACGTTGTCTGCCCCTCAGGACTAAATTAAGTGATCAATCAATTGCACAGTCTCACTGAGAAAGGGGAACATGGGCCAACAGCACACACATACTGTAGAGTGGTAGAGGCAGCTAACTGCCCAAGTGAAAGGAGAGTGTGTGTTTATCACAAGCTGTTCTGAGATACTCATGAGCAATCTGCCTTATAAGGGGACTTGAAAAAAAGACATGACTATCTATTATAAAATGCAAAAATAAACAGCATGGTACAATGTAATGCAAATTATAAAACATGTCACAGACTACTCATCAAGAGTCTTTGATATACACATAGTGCACCAAAGAATTGTGGGTTGGCAACTTGGCATAGGTAATCAATGGTGACAGAAGAAATGTAGAGCTGGTAGAAGAGAGTTAGTGCCTACATATCTGAATCAATATTCTCTTCTCACCCATACCGGTGAAAAGAGAGAGCAAAGACGAATATAACACAATAACACGGCTGTAGCTATTAAAGCCATCTCTCACCTCCACAAAGTAAATGTGTCACGCAGAAAATGGGCTTTGACATCTCATACACCTAACAGAGAATCATCATGATTAAGAACTCTGCATCCGTCTCTTGCTGGGAATATGCTTTCTTCTCTGATTCTGAAGCCATTAGAGAGACAGCTGGCAGACAGAGTGACATGGTACAATAGAGTATCAAAAGAACCGCAATCCTTCAGCCTACAGTATAAGCATGAGTCTAGACCGTAGTAGAGTATTAGGAGCTCATATAGAGCACAATCCTGTCTGAGACTATCCTGATGCAGAGCCTAACCACAGCAAGGAGTGTGCTAAGGATGGAAGCTCTGATCCAGGCTATCCACACTGGGCCAATTATGGGCTCGGACTGTCAGCTCACTGGCACATTACCATGCCTAGGTTAGCCTTTCAGACCCCAGAGGAGAGGCCTGCTTAAGGCGTCCTCATGCTTCCCATCCGAAACATTTAGAGCATATATTATGAAAACATTGTGACGTTTTTGTTCCTTTAGGTCTCCGGCAAGGGTTGTTTCGGCTGTTTGTGCACATGATTTTTTTGCTAAGGCAAGCCCAAGTTTGGTAACTGAAGTCTACGCCCCTTCGTCATCGTCAGTGATTGATCAACAGTAGGGATTCTTCAATTAAGTGTTTGTTCGTTTTCATGAAAATGTTTTCACTTAAGAAATACTGCACCAAACATCTTAGTTAGATGTAAAATTGAATTATCTTAGGTTAGTTCTGAGACAAAAAGTACTATTGCTGCTTTTTCCTTGTATATTCAAGGGAAGGTCTTTTAAGGGAGTAGGTGCGGCACAGACGTACACTTCGCCTAGCCATTCTGCATTCTCCTAGTACGCCTTTAGACCACAGGCTGACCGTCAGCCAAGATAGAGAGAGGGGTGAGGTGAAGAAAGGAGAGGAGAGAGAGACCAATCCCCTCCTCTCTGCACTGCCCTGGCAGTGAGCCCTTTGGCAGGCCCTCTGGTATCCATTGCGTCTGGGTAATACTGGGGGTGGAAGGCAATGCGGGAGGGGGCTGAAAGTCAGCCAAAATGTCAGATGAGGAGAGAGCAAGGTTAAACCAACACTGAAACTTTGGAACGAGTTTCATGCAATCCACTGAGAGACACAAAGAAAGAGAGATAAAGAGAGATATAGAGAGAGACAGAGAGAGAGAGATAAAGAGAGGTATAGAGAGAGATAGAGAGAGATGGGGAGACTGAGATCTACAATATGACTGCAGAATAAAGTTAGCCGTGGTCAGAGAGAAGACAGATGTCTCTGACAGCTGTTTCCGATCTGTTTATTCTCAGAACGAAGGGAGATGAGAGAGGTTGAAATGACAGAGGTCAACCTGGGGAAAGTCCACACTAGAACCCCTGAGGTAAAGAGTTATACTGTATATAGATAAACCACTGTATGTAAAGGCGATAAGTCCGCCCTGTAGTGCAGGGCTCAAGGGGTTAAAGTCCTCTGAGTTCCAGCGGTGTTCCTGCCACTTAGTTTCACAATGCCCAGCTGTTTGCCTCTCCAGAAAGCCAATGAAAATGCCAGGCTGCGGTTTAGATGTTCCAGAACACAGACTCTGGGGACTGGGATCAGAGCTGGGGATCAAGCCACTGCTTCAGAAGGCTCAAGTTCATCCTCTCATCCCTCCCTCCACCCTTCCTAGTCTCCTCCGTCCATCTACTCCTCCTCTCCAGACATGTCCTCTCTCCAGGGATAGTTGGACGCGCGCACACACACAGAGTCTGTGACAGTAAAGAGGCAGCCTCTGTCCCAGACTTGTCAGTCAGTGTGTCTTTATTAACTGCTGGCCGGCTGAGCCACTCCCCTCCCGACAGAGAAAGAGAGCTCACAGTACACACAATCTAATGAGCTATACACAGTAGTCGCCACACCTGTCAATCACACTCAGCACAGAGGCGGGGAGTCACATAGAGAAATCAGTGTCTGTTTAAAACAGTATAACGAACTGTTCGATTCTGGGGACCGTGTGCATTGTAGCAGTGATCATTATTATGTTGATGAGAGTTTATAATTTTGTCATTTCAGTTAGTGGAGGAGACAGAGAGAGTGATAGAGAGAGATTGAGGGAGCCTTGACCTCATCCTAACCTTACTCCATAAACAGACAGTGATGATACAGCCTGGGTGTCTCATCTCATTCCCCCTGTCTACTGGCCACACGTTTCACCGGAAAGGATAGGTCAAAGCTATTCCAGATGGTGGAGATAGATAGTTATAGAGCTATGTAGATGAAGCTCCAGAATACTGTTCTCTCAAGTGTAGCACTCTTTCAGATCTGTGGTCACCAAAGGAAATTAAAAGTCCTGTTAGAACCCTGATCTATCCATCGAGTTGGGAGTGTTCTCCCCACAGTGAACAGGAGGGGAGAGGGTCATGGGGCTGGGACTCCTGAGTCAGTTCCCGGCAGCCAGCAGCATCTGTAAGTCGTCCTCGGCGGGAGGGAGATACTGACTGCAGAACCACAGAATGCAGTCAGCCAGTCAGTCAGCCAGCCCATCACGGCTGAGCTACAGCCCTAGACCTCTGCTGCCACTGATTATAGACCGTCCATCTGCTACACATTCACAGGGTGGGCATTGAGCATGATCCATTTACTGCCTCATCTCTGCTGCATCCTTTATTATACATCATGGGATTCAGTCAGAGAGGTTGTTAGAGACAGTGGCTCTCAGAAGGTCTTCAACCACACTGAGGTCAGATCCAGAGACACATAATCTAGCTACCCCTCCCTAACCTACAGCAGTGAATGGGTTATGCACTAAGTAAGCAAACTCTAGTTAGCGTGTTTGGATTATCTCTCTCTGTGTTAAGGGGGATGATGACGGTAAGTCTTCTATGAACAATGCTCTAATAATGTACACGTCTCCACTGAGAGTCATGATGAAAGGACAAGGATAAGAGGCCTCTGAAAGGTCACAAATCAACAAGACCCACTGGGAGAACGACCAAGCTTATTTCACTGGAGTGGGGCGGCAATAAAATACAGAATATGGAAAGAAGATGATTTTTGCTTATGTGTCTTCCACACATTTGAGATGCCTTAGTTTGGCAGCCAGAGAGCGTGTGATGAGCTATGGTAAAGACCACTGCCTCGCGAATCCTAACAATGTATTTTCTTCTGAAGTCCTGGGGGTATAAACAACACATGAAATGCTTTTAAGCTCATCAGCAAGCACATCTGAGAACAGCTAAACCAAACTCTCCAATCCCCATCTACAATGATGCAAAACACATGCTCCCTCCTTTCCTTCCTCCTCTCATCTAAAACACATTGCCTCCCTCAAAAGTGGCCCGAACAAATGCAAGTGGTCGCGACCATAAACAGTCCCATATAAAATTCTCTTATTAACATGAATTTCACATTGTGGCAGCAGGGCCAGTGGCTCTCTCATCCAGGATCACCGGAGTGTCCCCAGACCCACGCATGGCCCCAGCCCAACGACAGCTCCGCCCCCCCGGTCACTGGGGAGCGGCACTGTGTGACACAATGACACTATCAATCAGCAGATATTGGCTCTATTGACAGTGTCCAGAAGAGTCCCTGATGTTACCACTCACTCTTCCTCTCATCCTCCTTCATGCTTCTCTCCCTAAACATTTCATCCTCTATCTTTGTCTCCACATCTTTCTCTTTTCATTTTCACATCATCTCTCCCTTCCTCACATGCTCAGTCTATCGAGCCTGTCTACTAACCCAATCAGACAGCACAAAATGATACTTTCCTTGGGGGCCACTGTATATAGCCTTATAAATATTTAATTTACTATGATTCACTTTCTGTGCATGCATAATGCACAGGTTAGCATTCTTTGTCATGAATCTTGTTCTTGAGGCAGCTCTGCAGAGTGATCACTAGCTGGCACAGTCACAAAGTCATAAAATCTCATTTCAAACCTAACCTTAACCACACTGCTAACCCTAACGCCTAACCCTAACCTTAACCCCACTGCTAACCCTAATGCCTAACCCTAACCACACTGTTAACCCTAATGCCTAACCCTAACCTTAAACACATTTTTACAATGTAGCCAATTTTGACTTTGCAGCTGGCCTAACTAAGGGGAAAATCGCTCAGTTCTGCCTCCAGGACAAGACTCATGACAATAAAATGTCAACCTGCGCATAATGCAGTGACTGTTTAAAGAAGAGGGTATCAAATTAGGGAAAATAAGAAGCTAAAAAAAATAGAAAATGAGATCACAGTAGGCCGGTAAGGACAAAAACCCCTAGAAAAAAACAGATCTCTCTTTTGACAGAGAACTGCTAAAATGTAAGCAATGAGGGAGAGCCATTAGTGAGGCTAAAAGCTGAACTGGACAGGAAGCAGAGGGCGAAATTACACTCCAGAGGAAGACAGAGCCGTTTTACACACTATCAGAAGGATGGAAAAAGGCAATAAGCTCTCTGACAGCAATGTGTAAACTTCATGAAGCCAGTGTCAGCTCCTCTCCCAGTTCCGCATGAGCGATTTTAATCTCTCCTCTTCACGCCTATCATACTGCTCCCCGCCACCCCTCCGCACAGAACAGAGAAATACCGGTGAAGCATTTACATGTGCCACATGGGATGGCCAGAATCCAATTTCACACAGACAGATGTCATATATCAGACTCTCCAAGGAAGCCGAACATCCTTTTCTTTGAGAGAGAGAACAAACAGACAGAGAAAAGGAGTTAGGGAGAGAGCTAGAGCAAGGCCATAGACCTTCCCTCTGGTCTGTGGGGCAGGCATGTAGGAGAGGAACAAAGGGATGATCAGTGGGCCCTGGAAAGCAGGCGCTCAAAGGCTACCTTTGTCTGTGAAGTGAGGAGCAGGACAGCAGGCCCCAACACACATGAACGTAAAAAAGAACACAAAGCGGAGACCTCGGAATTATTTAATAATAAGCAATAGCAGCAGCAACAGGGTGGGGTCACTTCACTGTAATGTGACCTGGCTACTGTAGCCATCTATCCCTCTTTCACAATTACACCAGCCAGCCAACCAGCCCCTTCTCCCTACAATTCAATCACTTCTCCAATGAAAGGCTATTAAATTGCTATTTTACTTTCTGGCGTATTTAAAGAACTTGGCACAATAAGTGGTTGTCAGATCAGCTATTACGATGTGATGGTGCCGACCTGTACAAGTCAGTTTGAAAGGAGAGGGCTGGATGGGAGATGGAATAGGAATATGTGTAATCAATTGAAGAGCTGGTCCTCAAAGACATGAGGGATTTGACTGGCTGCGGAACAAAAATCTGCTCTACATGACATGACTACATAACCATTAACACCAAAACAATAGGATGTATTTTGTTTAATGATGTATACTATGTAGTCTAATATTTCAAGACAAATATTCGATACAGGAAACAAAAACAATATCACTATCTCATTATGCATGCACACTGTAGGTACACTCGTATAAGGACCCTCTCAAATAGGCGCCCATATCTGTAATGTCTGTCTTATATGTCAGCTGTGGGATTACAGACAGCAGGTGAGACACCACCAAGTGAGCTGACGTGAGGCATCTCTCTATGGACCTGGGGGATAGTGATCGCTCACGCACGAACGAACGCATGCATGCAAGCACACACGCCACTCTCTCCCACTTTCCCTCAGTGCTGGTGTGTCCTATCTGGGTCCAGGTCTGGCTGTTCATGGTTCAGGGGTTCTAACTCTCTCAGATGAGCTGCTGATTCCCTAGTGGCAGAAAAATCTTATTAAAAAGTATAATCTGTTATCACCACCCTGGTGAAGGTTGAACGTGGGGAGAAACACAAATTCAGGGAATGATTCATTTTAGATTTGGAATTCTGCCTCTCTGGCTAGGTCCTTGTACAGTACAGTATGTGCTGGTAGCACAGTGCGTACTGAAGCTATCCAAAAACTACAAAAACATGTGAGGGGAGCAAGATACATTTCTGGAGACAGAAAAGGTGAGTCAAACAAGTGAAAATCCAGAGGGAGAGAAAATAATATTAGGTAGGATTATCCTTACTTTACTTTCTCATCTCTAGATCACTCCATCTTCTCACTCACTCTAATTCCCTCTGTCTTTCCCTCTCTCTTACCCACACATCACTTGTTTAACCCTTAATGTCTTGAGGAAGGCTGTAGTGATCTAGCTGATAAACGAATGGACCTCTGTGTCTAATCATTTTCACCCTAACATTAGGACTAGGTCTGCCCGATCAGACCCTGCAGAGCCTTATAAAGTACACAGAGCATCTGATGTTTGAAACATTGGATACATGTTTAAACACACAGACAGAGAGAGACAGAGAGAGAGGGAGGCAGGGATGAAACAAAGCTTTGTCCTGCCCTAAGGGAGTTTTACATATGACTTGAATGATTTGATGATTGGAAAAATGGATGAGTGGAATGAATAGTTCATTAGATATTTATATTGTTCTGCACATTCGTGGAAGCTAAAAATACAGTATCAGGTGACGGAAAACACTACCGTCTTCTCTCGCTTCTCCTTTTGTGCTGTTTAGATCACAGACTAGTCTTTTCTCCACATCTTGACAGTTTATACTGTACACACCAGACAAGTGATACTGCTGAAACCCACAATGTAGCACAAAGTATAGCTATCTTGGAAGATAAATCTATGCTTTCTCATGTTAAATACTGCCTCTGTTTTCTGCCTGCCTGATGAGTATGAATGGAGAGGAGCAGACAGGAGTGGTGAAAAGGGATGAGCGAGAGGGGGCACATGGGGTCAGGTTAGATATCTGTCATTGTACTGATCCTGATTCCTGAATCACGTCTGTACCATGGAAACAAGCATTCAGCATAGATTCACCGCTCTGCCTCATTCCTTCTCAGGCTCAATGTCTTCCCTGCCTCCTTCTTGCTCCAGGGTTCCATACTGCGATCAAAACAGTCAAATTTGTGACTGTTTGATTGGCAGTGCGATACCCATGTTTTACTGGTTGCCAGCAAAAAAAAAGTTTTACCTGGTTACGTTAGTTTTTGGTTCAGAATTAACTTTTTTTTTTATCATCATGATTTATTCAAACAGTAATGTGCAATTGACCACAAATAAACCAACTTTATGAAAAGGCAACAACGGCATGGAATTGTCCCCGTCTGTGTGTTAGGGCTCGACATACAGGAGAGGTTTTGGAAAACCTCTGGGCCAGCCGCCAGTGAAAAAAATATTGTAATAATGCAATTTTTAATATAGGCTATATAATTGATTATAAAAAAAACAGATGGATCCCCGAAGCTGTTCGTTCATTTTGTTGATTATTTATCACACGCGCTGCACATATATAGCCTATAGAAATTGGCTATATATTGGACAGAGAGCTCGCTGCTCTCAAACAGCTGGTTGTTGCGTGGAGTGAAGACCGACAGCAGTAAGGATAGGGAAGCGGTAGAAATGATGTTCCAAGTTATGATATATACCAGTAAATGCTAAGGCAAGAATGGGTATGCAAAACAGGTATTTAAAAAGTTCAAAGTCACAGTTGAATATTTGCGATGTGCAATTCAGTCATCATGGAAAAACCTACCTTGAAAATCAGACATTTCCTCTAGGCATTTCCATTCATAAAAAGTCATTGAAGTTACAGCACCTTCAGAAAGTATTCACACCCATTGACTTTTTCCACATTTTGTTACAGCCTGAATTTAAAATGGATTGAATTGAGATTTGTTGGTCACTGGCATACAAGCAATACCTCATCATTATGTTTTTAGGCATTTTTACAAATTAATAAAAATGAAAAGCTGAAATGACTAGAGTCAAAAAGTATTCAACCTCTTTGTTATTTTAAGCCTAACTACATTCAGGAGTAAAATGTGCTTATTAACAAGTCATAATAAATTGCATGGACTCACATTGCATGCAATAATAGTGTTTAACATGATTTTTGAATGACTACCTCATCTCTGTACCCAACACATACAATTATCTGTAAGTTCCCTCAGTCGAGCAGTGAATTTCAAACACAGAGTCAACCACGAAGACCAGGGAGGTTTTCCAATGTCTCGCAAAGACGGGTACCTATCGGTGGATAAAAAGGTAAAAAAAA
Source organism: Salmo trutta (assembly GCF_901001165.1). Taxonomy (NCBI): domain Eukaryota; kingdom Metazoa; phylum Chordata; class Actinopteri; order Salmoniformes; family Salmonidae; genus Salmo; species Salmo trutta. The sequence continues at coordinate 24,255,349 of NC_042970.1, read as the reverse complement.
AAAAACAGACATTGAATATCCCTTTGAGCAGGGTGAAGTTATTGATTACACTTTGGATGGTGTATCAATATACCCAGTCACTACAAAGATACAGGTGTCCTTCCTAACTCAATTGCCTTAGAGGATGGAAACCCCACAGGGATTTCACCATGAGGCCAATGGTGACACAGTTACATAGTTTAATGGCTGTGACAGGAGAAAGCTGAGGATGAATGAACAACATTGTAGTTACTCAACAATACTAATCTAATTGACAGAGTAAAAACAAGGAAGCCTGTACAGAATAAAAATATTCCAAAACATACATCCTGTTTGCAACAAGGCACTAAAGTAATACTGCAAAGAAATTGGCAAAGAAATTCACTTTTGTGGTATGTTTGGGGCAAATAAAACACATTACTGAGTACCACTCTCCATATTTTCAAGTATAGTGGTGGCTGCATCGTGTTATGGGTATGCTTGTAATTGTTAAGGACTGGGGAGTTTTTCAGGATAAAAAAGAAACAGAATTGAGCTAAACACAGGAAAAATCCTAGGAAATAATCTGGTTCAGTCTGCTTTCCACCAGACACTTGGAGGTGAATTCACTTTTCAGCAGGACAATAACCTAAAACACTAGGCCAAATCTACATTGAAGTTGCTTACCAAGAAGGCAGTGAATGTTCCTGAGTGGCCGAGTTACAGTTTAACTTAAATCTGCTTCAACATTTATGGCAAGACCTGAAAATGGTTGTCTAGAAATGATCAACAACCAATTGACAGAGCTTGAAACAAACATTTTGAAAATAATAAATTAGCAAATGTTGCACAATCCAGGTGTGGAAAGCTCTTAGAGACGTACCCAGAAAGACTCACAGCTGTAATCGCTGTCAAAGGTGGTTCTAACATGTATTGACTCAGGGGGGTGAGTACTTATCTAATCAAGGTATATTAGTGTTTTATTTTTCATTGATTTTCTTTTTGCAAATGTTAGAATTTCACAACAAAATGCGGAAAAAAAGTCAAGGGGTGTGAATACTTTCTGAAGGCACTGTATGATAGCCGATTTAGAAGATCTACTGCTCCACATAATTATTCTGGGATTTCATATCTGATCTGTTTCCCACCGTTTCAATTGAAGGGTGTTGCGCTAGTCTGTTGCACTTTTTGGGGTACAACCATGTGTGGTTATTATCAGCAAGACAACATCAAATGTTGGCTTCAACTTGCGTTCCATTACAAAGCCTTCCATTATAAAAGGGAACACAGTTTTTGGACGCTTTCTCGCTTTAAAACATAATACAGTAACCCCTCAAAACTCTTCAACATTTGAAATGGCATGACTGACTAGCTACCACATGCACAGACTTCATTAGTGTGTTTGTGTTGGGAGCATGCATGTATTTAGTCAGGCAATGTCCACATTACTATGACATTTTAGAATGTAAAAATTATGTGAACATCAATGCATAATGCCATTGGGTAGGCCTATTAATTATGGATGGTGGCAGTATTGAGTAGCTTGGATGACTGACGTGCCCAGAGTAAACTGCCTACTACTCATTCCCAAAAACTAAGATATGCATATTATTAGTAGATTTGGATAGAAAACACTCTAAAGTTTCTAAAACTGTTTGAATGAGGTCTGTGAGTATAACAGAACTAATATGGCAGGCAAAAACCTGAGAAAGAATCCAAACAGGAAGTGGTTTGTAGTTTTTCAGTGATTGCCTATCCAAACTACAGTATCTGTGGGGTCATTTTGCACTTCCTAAGGCTTCCACTAGATGTCAACAGTCTTTAGAACCTTGTTTGAGGCTTCTAGTGTGAAGTGGGGGAGAATACATTTTACATTACATTTAAGTCATTTAGCAGACGCTCTTATCCAGAGCGACTTACAAATTGGTGCATTCACCTTATGATATCCAGTGGAACAACCACTTTACAATAGTGCATCTAAATCTTTTAAGGGGGGGGGGGGGTTTAGAAGGATTACTTTATCCTATCCCAGGTATTCCTTAAAGAGGTGGGGTTTCAGGTGTCTCCGGAAGGTGGTGATTGACTCCGCTGTCCTGGCGTCGTGAGGGAGCTTGTTCCACCATTGGGGTGCCAGAGCAGCGAACAGTTTGGACTGGGCTGAGCGGGAACCGTGCTTCCTCAGAGGTAGGGGGGCCAGCAGGCCAGAGGTGGATGAACGCAGTGCCCTTGTTTGGGTGTAGGGCCTGATCAGAGCCTGAAGGTATGGAGGTGCCGTTCCCCTCACAGCTCCGTAGGCAAGCACCATGGTCTTGTAGCGGATGCGAGCTTCAACTGGAAGCCAGTGTAGAGAGCGGAGGAGCGGGGTGACGTGAGAGAACTTGGGAAGGTTGAACACCAGACGGGCTGCGGCGTTCTGGATGAGTTGTAGGGGTTTAATGGCACAGGCAGGGAGCCCAGCCAACAGCGAGTTGCAGTAATCCAGACGGGAGATGACAAGTGCCTGGATTAGGACCTGCGTCGCTTCCTGTGTGAGGCAGGGTCGTACTCTGCGAATGTTGTAGAGCATGAACCTACAGGATCGGGTCACCGCCTTGATGTTAGTGGAGAACGACAGGGTGTTGTAAATAAGAGTAATAAGAGAATAAGAGCTCATTGAGTGAGAGGACTGCCAGCAGGGCATGAGCCTCAGCCATGCACGCTCACATGAGAGGTAGCTCAGTTCCATTGCATTTCTGAAGACAAAGAATTTCTCCGGGTGAAACCTTATTGCAGATTTATGATAAAATCATCTTAAAGATTGATTCTATAAATCGTTTGACATGTTTCGAGTTTTCGTCTGACCTGCGCGTCATGAATCTGGATTTGTGAACTGAAGGCGCGAACAAAAAGGAAGTATTTGGACATAAAGGATGGACTTTATCGAACAAAACAAACATTTATTGTGGAACTGGGATTCCTGGGAGTGCATTCTGATGAAGATCATCAAAGGTAAGTGAATATTTATAATGCTATTTCTGACTATTGTTGACTCCAATATGGCGGATATTAGAGGTCGACCGATAAATCGGAATGGCCAATTAATTAGGGCTGATTTCAAGTTTTCATAACAATCGGTAATCGGTATTTTTGGCCACCGATTTGACGATTTATACATTTTTATTTTTTACACCTTTATTTAACTAGGTAAGTCAGATTAAGAACACATTCTTATTTACAATGACGGCCTAGAAACGGGGGTTAACTGCCTTGTTCAGGTGGGATTCGTTTTTGCAACCTTCGGTTACCAGTCCAACGCTCTAACCACCTGCCTTACATTGCACTCCACAAGGATTAACAGGCTGACTACCTGTAACGCGAGGGCAGCAAGAAGCAAAGGTAAGTTGCTAGCTAGCATTAGACTTATAAAAAACTATCGATCTTAACATAATCACTAGTTAACTACACATGGTTGATGATATTACTAGTTTATCTAACATGTCCTGCGTTGCATATGATCGATGCGGTGCCTGTTAATTTTCATTGAATCACAGCCTACTTCGACAAACGGTGTTGATTTAACAAGCGCATTTGCAAAAAAAGTACTGTCGTTGCACCAATGTACCTAACCATAAACATCAATGCCTAACAGGAATATTTAGACTTAGTCACCCGTTAGATAAAATATGGAACGGTTCCGTATGTCACTGAAAGAAAAAAACTTTTGTTTTCGAGATTATAGTTTCCAGATTCGACCATATTAATGACCCAAGGCTCGTATTTCTGTGTGTTTATTATATTTTAATTAAGTCTATGATTTGATAGAGCAGTCTGACTGAGCGGTGGTAGGCAGCAGCAGGCTCGTAAGCATTCATTCAAACAGCCCTTCAAGCATTGCGCTGTTTATGACTTCAACCTGGGTGGATATAATTTGTGGAACGTTCCAACAGGAATCTATTCCAAAAACTTCGTAAATAACAAGGTTTCCAAAAAACAACGCTTACAAAGTTGTATAGCGGCAGAATAAGATACCGGGTAGGGAGTGGTCTATTTCATTGCGTTTTTCATTCATCACGTTTATTCCGAAAAATGTCTGTCCTCACATGTCTGTTTGCCTATGGACAAACATTAAGAATAAGCTACGTGGTGAGTTGATGCCTATTCGGCAGCTAGTTAGCTAGGTTTGTATGCGTTGCTACTTTGTATGCGTTGTTGGTTGGTAACCTTTCACTTTACATTTTTTGGAACAGATTCCTGTTGGAACGTTCCACAAATTATACCCACCCCTTCAAGCCTATCAACTCCCAAGATTAGGCTGGTGTAACCGATGTGAAATGGCTAGCTAGTTAGCCGGGTGCACGCTAATAGCGCTTCAAACGTCACTCGCTCTGAGACTTGGGAGTAGTTTTTTCCCTTCCTCTGCATGGGTAACGCTGCTTCGAGGGTGGCTGTTGTCGATGTGTTCCTGGTTTGAGCCCAGGTAGGAGCAAGGAGAGGGCCGGAAGCTATACTGTTACACTGGCAATACTAAAGTGCCTATAAGAACATCCAATAGTCAAAGGTATATGAAATACAAATCGTATAGAGAGAAATAGTCCTATAATTCCTATAATAATATAATAACTACAACCTAAAACTTCTTACCTGGGAATATTGAAGACTCATGTTAAAAGGAACCACTAGCTTTCATATGTTCCCATGTTCTGAGCAAGGCACTTAAACATTAGCTTTCTTACATGTCACTAATTGCACTTTTACTTTCTTCTCCAACACTTTGTTTTGCATTATTTAAACCAAACTGAACATGTTTCATTATTTATTTGAGGCTAAATTGATTTTATTGATGTATTATATTAAGTTAAAATAAGTGTTCATTCAGTATTGTTGTAATTGTCATTATAAAAAAAGAGAGAAAATAATCGGCCGATTAATCGGCAGCGGGTTTTGGCCCTCCAATAATCGCTATCGGCGTTGAAAAATCCTAATCGATCGACCTCTAGCGGATATATTGCATGGCATGTTTTTGTGTCTGAGCGCCGTACTCAGATTATTGCATGGTGTGCTTTTTTGGTAAAGCTTTTTTGAAATTTGACACAGCGGTTGCATTAAGAAGTTTATCTAAAGTTCCATGCATAACACTTGTATTTTCATCAACATTTATGATGAGTATTTCTGTAAATTGATGTGGCTCCCTGCAAAATCACTGGATGTTTTGGAGGCAAAACATTACTGAACATAACGCGTCAATGCAAACTGAGATTTTTGGATATAAATATGAACTTTATCGAACAAAACATACATGTATTGTGTAACATGAAGTCCTATGAGTGTCATCTGATGAAGATCATCAAAGGTTAGTGATTAATTTTATCTCTATTTCTGCTTTTTGTGACTCCTCTCTTTGGCTTGAAAATGGCTTTGTTTTTTTGTGTATAGGCGCTGACCTAACATAATCATATGGTTTGCTTTCGCCGTAAAGCCTTTTTGAAATCAAACACTGTGGCTGGATTAACAAGAAGTAAAGCTTTAAAATGGTGTATAATACGTGTATGTTTGAGAAATTTTAATTATAAGATTTTTGTTGTTTTGAATTTGGCACCCTGCACTTTCACTGGCTGTTGTCATATCGATCCCGCTAATGAGATTCCGGCCATAAGAAGTAAAAAGAATCCATTAAGTACTAATGCATACTTTTTTGCATACATTTTCTATAAAGACAATTACAACAATTAAATATAAAATGTAGCAGTATTTTTTTCATTCGCCTCAGCAGCTTTCAGTTGGCACTGGACCGGACAAATTTACCTGACTGTGGAGCCTTGCTGTGTGCGTAGGGCCTATTTGTCTACCACTTTGTGTATCCATTAGTGATGGTAATGTTAGCCTAACTTTTTCGGGGAGATGAAAAGGCAATTAATAGGTAAATACAAAGTAGCCTATGCCTACCTGGCAGAATCTTTATTATTTGCATCAATCCAGTGGCCATTTGTTTAGAAAAATCCATCACAAGTTTGCTACACATGATTTGAACTGAAGGGTAAATATACCCCAAAAATATATAGATTTTTTTTACCAGACCTCCAAAATGGTCCCCTGATGTGGTTTAAGCATTGTTGTGGACTTAGAACATCCACTTCAGTTGTTTTTATTTAAAAAAAAAGTGTGATTTTGAGAGCGAAAACCTGAAAAAACTTGGGGAACAGTCCTTCTCCCCACCTTCTGCATTTTGGTGTCAGTATAATATTTTCAAATTCTGCCCTTTTCGCAGAAAAGAACACATGGAACTTTAAATTCTGCAATAAAATATTTTGAACTTTATTTTAACAGTGTATTTTCTTTGCTGTCACATTAAATCTATCCAAATAGGGTATGCTAATTTAAAATATGGCTAGTCATTATTAGACTGGTTCTGTTTGGAATGCATGCACATTACGGGACATAGGCCAGTTCATTATCAATTACAGATGTTTTTGTAAAAAAATTGTTGAGATCAAACCATGTGCTGATGCAACAAACTGAATAAGTTGGTAGCAGCAGTGCCACCAGTGGAAAAAGTTAGTGTAGAAACCCTGCCTTGCTCCCTCTCTCGGCCTCTCTTTCTCCCCCTCACAGACCTTCTTTCTCACCTTCACTCTCTTAATCTGCCCATCTCTGCTAACCCCTGGCTATACTCTCTATCTGAACAGAAATCATCAATAGACATAGCTATTTGGCCCCACATTTCACACACAAAGGAAGGATGACACTTTATTGAAAGTCTATTTCAGAGCTCAGACAGCCATAGACTGATGTCACAGACCAAGTACCGCAGCACAGCTCTCTCTAAACAGTAGTCCATGATGACACAAAGTTACAGACTAATAAACTCTTAAATACGATGGCCCCATTTCACAAAATGCACTAGCACTGCATATTTTTCACCTGAAAAAAGCCCGCCTCGTTCCTAAAAAATATAAACATTTTGGGAAATGGGAGCTCATTAGCTGGAAGTGAACTTGGGTTTCTTTTTGCACTACAAAGGTTAGCAACTAGCAGATGCAAATCAATGTGAGCGAGAGATAAACAGAAAGGGGGCACAACTTCAAAGTGTTGGCCTGGTGAGATAATGATTCCTTCTGTTGATCATGCAACAGGTCATCATAAATACCCCTTCCCATGGAGACTTACCCAGACTCTGCTGTAAGCAGCCAATTTACACACATAAATGTGCATATAGACACACACACGGAAGCGCAAACACGAATGCATGCACACGCACACACACCAGCAAAGCCAATCTTTTCTTCAGGAAGTAGCTAAAGTTAAGGGTTAAGGTTGCGAAATATCCAGAGCACCAACTTTCCAAACTTTCAACGATGATTTACGTTCTGCTCCCTTGGACCTGCAGTCAGAGTCCATTTCCTTCAGTTCAAAGCCGACTGACTGCAGCGTGGCAGTGCGGTGGTTTCTGTTCTTGACAGACTGCATCTCCTCTGAGCCAGGTGGACTAATTAAAGATGACATTAAATAAAGCTAACACCGTCCACTTGGCATCTGCCTCTTACCTAGATCACACCCAGCCTCCCTGTTTCACCAGCTTCACCCAGGCTACCTGCCCTGTTTCTCCCAGGTTTCACACCGGGCTGCCCATCGGACCAGAGAGGAAGCTCAGAGCGGGAAATGGCTGATGAAGCCCACCTGGGTCATTACACCCAATATAGTCAGATTATGACTGGTGAAGGAGAACAGCCAACCTACACTTTACTTACACTCACACCAACATTGTGTTAACACAAATACACAGTCCATGTGGTGGAGCTGTTTTATATTAGCCACTTGGAAGGTAAACTTTTACAGAAGTGAGGGGTGCACACCGTTGGCTTATGCTGCTGCTCACAAACCCTGCCAGAGCAGCAGCATATGGGAGATACATTAGTCGCAACACAAATCACTAAGTAGTTCAGTCTGTTGAGCAGAGCTCTTGGCTTCGATGCTCCTTAACTCCTGGATTTGAACAATGCTGACGCCGGAGAAAGCTCTGTATACATCCCCAGACTGTACCCTTCATATCCTTCACTGTGTCCTAATGAGGTTTTAGGACAGAGGGATTAGGAATGGACTAGTTTTTCATTCATTACCATCTCTGTGAGAGCTTGGAAAGATCCACAAGGCTGAGCCTGCCAAAATGCTAAAAACAAAGTTAGCCTGACTTCCAGCTTGGCGCATTGTGTGCATTTGTGATACTACTGTGTGTGTGTGTGTGTGTGTGTGTGTGTGTGTGTGTGTGTGTGTGTGTGTGTGTGTGTGTGTGTGTGTGTGTGTGTGTGTGTGTGTGTGTGTGTGTGTGTGTGTGTGAGTGAGATGGCACAGGAGTGGAACTCTGAAAAGCACATAGCATATCCAACACTATAAGGCCCATGCAGTGCAGAAGCCTGCCAGAGAATCTCTTTCACGACACCTTAACCTTTCTCCACAGAACCCCCTAGGAAAGATGTTATCCAACCATTTTGGAATAAAACAAGGTTGAGATGTGTTAGATGTAGAAAATCTTTCCCAGTATGAGAAATCTCTATGTAGAAATGTCTCCCTCAGTCAAAGTATGAAAAGTACTATTCAGTCTGCCTCTAATGGATTCAAATGTTTTCTACTTAAAATAACTACAGAGAACAAGTGACCTAAGACCCCACCAATCCACCAATAATAAGACCAAGAATGCGGCTCGTAATGACCTCCTTCCATCTGATGTGAGTCAAACACACACTGCTCAGGCTCAGTGGGGAAAGAGCGAGCATGGCTACATGAATGTGTCTGATTGGCCATTGAGTAGGTCTGGACCTGGACTGGGCTGTAGAGGCATCTGATTGGTATTAGTAAGCAGAGCGATGCCTGGTCTTGATATGAGTGTGCTGTCATTAGACTGGGAAGTGAAGGCCACAGGGCGCTGGACAGGGGCTCACTGTAGGGTCCTACAGCCTCATGCTGATTTCTGATTACTGAACTTGGTAGCCATTACCCAGCAGGCCAACGAGACGATTGTCAATTACTAATCGAAATAGGTAATGACTTTTCAAACATGTCAAATGGCTTAGGCCTATGTAAAATGATCTGTTGTCCTGCAAGCTATCCGTTAAGAGCATGCAGAGACTGAATGAAGTCTGTTTCCACCATGATTTCAGATAACTAATAATTTCTCCCAAACACAACAACACTAAACATCACATCCTACATCCACTGCTACAGTGTGTGTCTACTTTGAAACCTGAGTATGTGACACCCCCCCCCCCCCTCCAAACACACACTCACACCAAAATAGCTTCCACATGTGGACCTTTGACTAGTGCTTGACCCTATTAACCCAAAACAAGGCCTACTAATGACACCTCACTCCTGGTCCCAGCTCAGCTGATTCACTGACTGATAGTCACACACTGACAGACAGACAGAGACAGCCAGTCAGACGGGGCCTATCAGAGCTGGTTCCTCATCCGCTCTATGTTGACCAGGAGGAGGTCAAACAACAGATGGTGGGCAAAGGATTACTGCAAACTCTGTCACAGTCGAGTTTAAGTTAAGCACAGCTCTCCAGCGCAATCACCAAGCTACTCATGCATTATTGAACTATATGCAACCTAGTGTGTGCGTGTGCGCATGTGTAGAGAGAGAAAGGCAAAATCTGAAGAGTGACTTGTAAAAGAAACCCACCCAAATACAATTTAGAACTCTCTTCATGTAACCTTTTGTTTAGAGGACCCTAATCATACACTCATGTTCAAAAAACAAGGATCTGGGATTAGCTGGCACAGCACCAGCAGAGGCTTATCACCTATACATATGATTTCAAATCATAACCAAATCTGATCTACCCAAGCTATGGAACCCCTTATTACACAACCAAAAGCCTGAAAATCTACCTCAGAGATTTCAGAAAAAAATTAATTTGTAGCTCTTTAAGGAGATTACAAATATTTTGATCCCCCTCAATTGGAGAGCATTATCACACCAGGAAGGAAGGGAGGCACAGGGAGGGAGAAGCCTTTGAACAGGGGAGAGGGGGGAATCATGGCGAGTCTGAAAATAGCCTGATAATCTGTGGTCTGACACAGAAGGCGTCTGATGTAGCGGGTGGATCCACAGCTCTGAACTCAGAGGAGAGAGAGGCCTCTTCAGAAAGACATCAATTCCAGGGTGCAGAGAGCACAGATATCCAACAGTCTCCACTGGCTTGATCAACAGCACTAGAGGCTTGACTATAAACACACACAGGCCACCACAACAACCTGGCTTGCTGAGAATTATACCCAGGTCAATCAATACAAACGTCAGACTGAAGGATGTACAAATGAATAGCTCCCACCCAGGTATTGTGCAAGTACAAAAGGCCTCAACAATAGGTGGGTGAAAAGCTAGGAAACAACCTTTTAGGAATAGAGGAGTCAATTATTACACTTTCGTAATGGTTTTGAAATCAACATTGTCATACGCCACATAATTTTGAACTAAGGTGCTAGGTAACAGAAAAACACAGACCAACCCATTCTAACAAGGTTGTATGGGAGCAAAAGCTATGTGTAGGAACATTTTGTTTCTTTTTACTTTTGTAATAGCTGCCATGGCGCAGTACTGTGGCTTTGAAATCCCAGCGGTTCTTAGCCAAGCACAGTGACTTCACTGACTTCAGGGTCTTTAGCCAAGCTAAAGACCCTAAAGATCACTTACAGCTGTCTGCCTGAACACAAACCCCTGAGAAGCCCCTCTGAAATAATATTATGATTGTGGCCCTTCGGGGCCCATTTCCAATACAGAAGGACTGTGGTATATTGGTCTCTCCCTCATTATTAGAACCTACTGGAGTTCACAGGTGCTGGCTGCTCCAAATCCAATTCTAGCAGGCCAGGCCTGATGACTGTCTCAGTGATGAGGGTGCCTGTACTGGGCCAGGGTGTAAAGACAGACTCTTTGTCTTTGGGCGGAAAGCCTGTCCACCGACCACTCAATTGTCTCACACCATTAAAATCAGCCGCGACAGTCCATCGCCTCGGGCTAATATATGCACTGGTTTCTTCTATGGCTAAGCCAATGAGGCGTGCACACATATACAGTTGAAGTCGGAAGTTTACATACACCTTCGCCAAATACATTTAAACTCAGTTTTTCACAATTCCTGACATTTAATCCTAGTAAATATTCCCTGTTTTAGGTCAGTTAGAATCACCACTTTATTTTAAGAATGTGAAATGTCAGAATAATAGTAGAGAATAATTTATTTCAGCTTTATTTCTTTCATCACATTCCCAGTGGGTCAGAAGTTTACATACACTCAATTCGTATTTGGTAGCATTGCCTTTAAATTGTTTAACTTGTTATGGATAAGGGGCAGTATTTTCACGGCTGGATAAAAAACGTACCCGATTTAATCTCATTATTACTCCTGCCTCCTACTTACTCCTAGAATATGCATATAATTATTAGCTTTGGATAGAAAACACTCCAAAGTTTCTAAAACTGTTTGAATGGTGTCTGTGAGAATAACAGAAGTCATTTGGCAGGCCAAAACCTGAGAAGATTCCAAACAGGAAGCGCCCTCTCTGACCATTTATTGGCCTTCTTGATCATCTCTATCCAAAACAGGGGATCTCTGGCATAACGTGACATTTCCTAATGCTCCCATAGGCTCTAAGAAGGCACCAGAACGTTGAATGATGACTTTGCAGGCCATGGCTGAAAAACAGTAGCGCATTTGGATAGTGGTCGATCTGAGAACAATGAGACTGGGGGCGCGTGCACGAGAAGACTCCATGTTTTCATTTTCAGTCTTTGAACGAAAACAATGACTCCCGGTCGGAATATTATTGCTTTTTTACGAGAAAAATCGCATAAAAATTGATTTTAAACAGCGTTTGACATGCTTCGAAGTACGGTAATGGAATATTTTTGAATTTTTTTGTCACGAAACGCACCGGGCGCGTCACCCTTCTTTACCCTTCGGATAGTGTCTTGAATGCACAACAAAACGCCGCTATTTGGATAGAACTATGGATTATTTGGAACCAAACCAACATTTGTTATTGAAGTAGAAGTCCTGGGAGTGCATTCTGACGAAGAACAGCAAAGGTAATCCAATTTTTCTTATAGTAAATCTGAGTTTGGTGAGTACCAAACTTGGTGGGTGTCAAAATAGCTAGCCATGATGGCCGGGCTATCTACTCAGAATATTGCAAAATGTGCTTTCACCGAAAAGCTATTTTAAAATCGGACACCGCGATTGCATAAAGGAGTTCTGTATCTATAATTCTTAAAATAATTGTTGTGTTTTTTGTGAACGTTTATCGTGAGTAATTTAGTAAATTCACCGGAAGTGTTCGGTGGGAATGCTAGTTCTGAACGTCACATGCTAATGTAAAAAGCTGGTTTTTGATATAAATATGAAGTTGATTGAACAAAACATGCATGTATTGTATAACATAATGTCCTAGGAGTGTCATCTGATGAAGATCATCAAAGGTTAGTGCTGCATTTAGCTGTGGTTTTGTTTTTTGTGAGTTTTGTTTTTTTTGAGTTTGATGGTAGGCCTTGAAATGCATCCACAGGCACACCTCCAATTGACTCAAATGATGTCAATTAGCCTATCAGAAGCTTCTAAAGCCATGACATAATTTTCTGGAATTTTCCAAGCTGTTTAAAGGCAGTCAACTTAGTGTATATAAACTTCTAACCCATGTGATATGTGAAATATGTGAAATGTGATACAGTGAATTATAAGTGAAATAATCTGTCTGAAAACAATTGTTGGAAAAATTACTTGTGTCATGCACAAAGTAGATGTCCTAACCGACTTGCCAAAACTGTAGTTTGTTAACAAGAAATTTGTGGAGTGGTTGAAAAACATGTAAACTTCCGACTTCAACTGTAGACGCACACGCACACACAAAAGCCATCGTTTTTAAAGACTCCATTGACTGACAAATATTGATCCTTGTTAGTAAAAGAAGGAATTGTCACAGTGAGTCACAGTAGAAGAGAAGGCTGGGGTTTATTCCATTCAAAACCTGCACCTTCTGGCCTATAGACACTAACAAAGTGCACACACACGCACATATACACATCAAACATTCTTCTTGTAGTCCAAATGCATTATTCACTGTAAAAGGTATGAGCATTTACAATTCAAACAGGGCAGAGGCTGAGTCTGCATTGAGAGAGGCTGTGGCTCCAATCTACATACAGGACGTGCCTGACTTACCAGATGAAGAGAAGGTGAGAGACCCAGAGAAGAAGAGGGAGGGGAGGGAGATAGAGGAACAGGAAGCAAGAGAGAGAGAGGAAGAGGGATAGTGAGCAAGAGAGATTGAAATAGAAGAAGGGAGAGAGAAATCATCTTTTGCTCGTGGTCTGCATAACTGAGGCTTCACATGATATGATGTCTGTCACATGATGTCCCTCGCTGACGTAGGCGGAGGCTGAGGCCTTAACAGTCACTAGGCGATTTCTCTGCTACCCTTACAAACCTGGACCCCTGGAACAAAGACACAGTCTCTGTGTATGTGTGTGTGTCTACTGGGACATTGCAGTCTCAGCCATCAGTTGATTGAGATGAATTTATTTTAGATGTAATAATAAAAGGTCAACTTTGAGACACAGATAAGGCCACTGTTTCTCTCAGGAGGACCAGCTTCACATTTACACAACACAGACATTCATGCCCAGGCCAACAGTCCCTACAGGCCAGACAGACTTTCTGGGGCTCCCATAGACATCCATCAAAACACACTGAATTGGACCATATGAATGGATAGATACACAAGCTGACAGAAGACCTGTGTCAACCATCAACTCTTTAACAATTAAGATATGGAAACCCCCTCCTAATATGGAGGAACACACACACAAACCTTTGGACGTCCTTCTGCCATAGGACGAGATCAGTCATTGAGCACCTGCTCACACCCCCAGCCTGTACAGATGTAAGATCTTCATTTGAGCCAGTTTGCTGCAGGAAAACAATCCTGCAGCAACAGGAAATGTGAATTATTATGTGGATTATAATCAATGGACATTTTTGTAAGGGTTGATTCCTTCTTCATAAGGGAAAATCAAGTCTGAAATTTCATAATGGGAAATTACAAACTTCAGAAGCCTTTTTAAACCTCAAATACACTAGAAGTTCTCCTGCAACAGGCAGATCAAATTAATATTAACATCTGTACCCCACCCTATGATGACACACACATGCCACCGAACCCCACCTGTCAGAGTGACAAAGAGAACACCTCGGACAGGAGTGGAGCAGGACGATGTCAGACCCCACGCCTATCCTTCTCCAATATACAGACACCTCTTCTGCCAACACAACCCATAATGACCCTACATTTAAACATAGAACTTTCACTCTTTTGTGTCCATCTGGAGTGAAAGGAAATATTTTGGATCGCTCAGCCCAGAGTGGATACCAGTGCAGGAACACTTACACATGCATCATTGCTCTGTATCCAGAGTCATCATAGTCAGCCTCCCTAGTAAAACACATTAGGAGACAAGCAAACAGAGATTCTGATTCAAACCAGATGGCCAGATGCAGCAACAGAGCTTGGTGAACTACACTGTGAAACCCATACGGGCCGACTGAGGTTAAGTCACCATTTATAGGTGATGTTTCTCAACACGACATGACAGTGACATGACAGTGGATTCCCAATTCATAGGTCACAAAATGCCTTTTTATGGCTAAGGCGTCACCCCTGTTACCTAAACAGTTTACATTTTACTCAGCATACTAGTATACAGCATTCATTATATGTCTATTTGGCTTCAATCAGCAGACATTAAAGAGGCAAAAAGAGGAAGAGGAGGATGTGAGTAAATAAATAAGACCAGGCCTGCTCGTTAGAATCAAACGAGAAAGAAATTACACCCCAAAAAGACTGTTAAATATGTGAGCCTTTGATCTCTGCCCTAAATGAGCAAGATCCAGTCTACAGAAAGGAATGTGTGCGTGATGATATAGACTGAGGCTTGCTTTACAGAGAGGGGTTTAACTGAGGTAAAGCTAACCTAACTCTAAAAGTATGCAGCACAGAGCCGTGAGTCACGAGCACAGACCCAGAGACCAGGGAACTATTAGTCTGAACATTCAGCAGTCTAGGTGTTGGCAGCTTGAGGAAACACTTCACCTCTACCGTATTTAGAAGAAAGTCTGATGAAGATTTAGTGGAAAGGTAGAGACATTTTGAATAACAAGGTTTAAACTAGGGTAAAGCACAAATAAGTGTCAATGATTTTCATACTGTATCGTGCAGTAAAATATTGTCAGTATCATTCGGTATCTGTTTGTTATAACATTGGATTTTTACTGTATGATCATGAGAATGGAGATCGGGATGGTTTTCCAATACTTTACTGAACAGAAAGCCATGTTCGTCACATGCTTTGTAGCTGAAGTAGTTATCGTGAAGCATACCACTGGATTATAGGTACACTAGACAACTATGGAACATTCACATTGCATGTGTCTGACAGGATCCAGCCTGGTGAAATGTAAACAGAGTCCCCCTGGCTTGGCCTGCCTCTCTGTCCACTGTCCTGTGTGTGAGAAGACCACAGAGCAGAGGATTATGGAGGGGAAATGGATGTTAGTTAAAAGCTGACCTCTGACATTGATACACCAGTCTTTTGATTCGCTGGATCAGGGTGTTCTGTTCTCTGGTGTGGGCTTTAAATGCAAGCTGTCACTTAAGTAAAGTCATTATCTAGGTTTTGTCTGAGCGTCAACTCGATAAAGACGGTAAATCCCTCCCCAATGTGATTCTGTATGGTTTGTTCTATTCGTGACAGAAAGCCAAACAGACAGTTGTCAGATTGTTGGTTTGTTTGAAACTGCCAACAGCATAGAAAGTGCTGTTCCACATTAGTAACACCACATCAGGATCCTGCGAGAGTGTGGTTTGAGAGTGATGATTTCACACCTACCATGTGTAATCCCTCCTCCATAATGTGCAATGAATGTCTCAGTCCCCAGTGAGCCTGCAGTATTCTCCTGGTTAACTTTAACACATGACAACCTGCATATTCACCACATCACTCTCCTGGGTCAGTGGCAGTGTGGTGGTACTGAACTTACAATAACCTGTGATGCCATGGACTGATAGATTCTGGTCGTTAGATATGACATCTTGTGAATAGTCAAAGCTAATTTGAACACTTTCAACTTCAAACTGAGTGAAAGAAGAACGCTCCCTGCTAGCTCAAACTACAAGGATATCAGGTTGAGAGATAAATCAGTGAGTGGCCTAAACATGAAAAATGGCCTTGACTTGTTAGTTATGTAGTCTCCTATTTCACAAGACACAAGGTCCTAAACTTTTCAATTGCAAGGCATACTTTATGAGTTCAATAACTCTATATGACTCTGCTACACTGAGACAGTCCAGACAAACTGTGGGTCATTTATTTACATACCAAACTATCAACCCCTCAACAGACCAATAAAGGGTCTGCTTTTCATTGTTAGATATTATTGCACTGTTGGAGCTAGGAACACAAGCATTTTGCTACACCCGCAAAAACATCTGCTATATGTGTGTATGCGACCAATCAAATTTGATTTGATTCTGCAGTGTCAATGACACATTTTAGGAGGGGACCTGATGTCAATTACTTGAAATGAAACATACACTATCCCTCACAAAGTGCTTCATTCTTAGAACTGTCTGGCTTATCTTAAAAAAAAGTCAAGGTTCGTTGAAGCTTATCTACATGAACTCAATCCAAGTTCCTCACTCAGCCTCAACTTTAAAGCAATGCAGTGAGCTGGACCAAGCTAACGCTGAACAGCAAAACTGAGCTGTTCTCAGACGTGTAGTATGACTAAGCAGATGAATAGAACAAAACAAGGTCACTGGAGTCCAAAGCCAATTCAATTCACAAAATAGCTATTTTTCCTCTCTCTCCTACTGCCTTCCTTCCTCTAGCTGTTAATCTGGTTGTGTTGTAAAGGCCCTGCATGTTGGCTCTCTGACCATTGTCACCCTAATAATGGTAATGGCTATGTTATTCTGGGCTGGCCAGTTGTCAAGGCACCAACAGACACCAGCAGTCACTCACACACATCTACTTGGCAATTAGTCAATTTACACAAATAAACGTGTCCCTACAGAGAGAGCATCTGTGTTGCATTCAAATATGCAGTGCTATACGGAGTTGCTGGCGCAAGAGTTCTGGTTTCTTGTGCAATAATTCTCCTCTAGGAATGGAGGATTTAATAGGGTGATATTGGTAAGGCCTACTAAATGAACCCCACATGGTGCTCATTCTGAAATATTCTTAGCGCTGCCTCCCATCTCCCTCTCGCTACCGCAGGCACACATGCACGTACACACACAGCCTTTTAGACATGTTACATCCATAAACATGGTGTAGAATAGTCTTAAAAGTTTCATGTTTTCTCAAGTTTCAGGTAGAAGACCATTACAGTGCCCAGTGGTGCCATTACTATCAAACAGAGTTACACTGGTTACACTATTGTTGTGGGGACCTAAAATCCCCAAATGGTGCCCACAAAGATAGTCAAATTCTCCCTTGTGGGGACATTTCCCACACCCCCATGAGGAAAAAGGCTATTTTAAGCTTATGGGTTAGGTTTAGAGTTTGTGTTACGGGTTAAGGTTAGTGTTAAGGTTAGGGTTATGGTCAGGGTAAGAGGTTAAGGATTTTGAATGGAAATTAATTTAGCATGTGTGTGTGTGTGTGTGTGTGTTTGTGCGGGTACATGTTTGTGTGTGTTAGTTTGTGAAGGAGTGTGTGCGTGTGATTGTGTTGGCCTGAGTATCAGGGTGTTCAGTGTCCCTCATGGGGACATTTCCCACATCCCCATGAGGACAAAGGCTATTTTAAGCTTAGGGGTTAGGTTGTTATGTTTAGGGTTACAATTAGGATTAGGGGTTAGTGGTTAGGTTTTGGGGTTAAGGTAGGGTTATAGTTATGGTTAGGGTAAATAGGTTTAGGGTTAGGGGTTAAGGTAGGGTTATGGTAAATAGGTTTAAGGTTAGGGATTAAGGTAGGGTTATGGGTAGGGTAAATAGGTTTAGGGTTAGGGGTTAAGGTTAGGGTAAATAGGTTTAGGGTTAGGGGTTAAGGTAAGAGTTATGGTTAGGGTAAATAGATTTAGGGTTAGGGAAATAGAATTTTGAATGGTAATTAATTTTAGGTCCCCACGAGGATAGAAGAACATAACATGTGTGTGTGTGTGTGTGTGTGTGTGTGTGCGTGCGTGTGCAGGTACATGTTGTTTGTGTGTGTGTGTGTGTGTGTGTGTGTGAGGTTGTGAAGGAGAGGATGTGCGTGTTTGTGTTGGGGTGTTCAGGATCTCTGGAAGCCGTACGTTGTCCCTTCTCTGATCACAGGAAGCTGGCAGTGCCTCAGACCTCCTATTAGAGGCAACTTCCTGACCTCTCCCTCTCCTTTCAGATGGATTGATAAGCAGAGTCCAGAAGGGCAGAGCGGCTACTCTTTCATCTGTGAAACACAGGGCTCACTAGCATCTTCCTGGCTATTAATAGACACACACACACAAAGTATGGACACTTAAACACCTCAATATGCATAGCCAAGAGAAAAAGGCTTCTGTACGCACAGAATAGAATCTTTGGGGCATCATAAAATGTTGACCGGTGATGAAGGATCTTTCTGGTCTCTATAATAATCCTCCTCTGTTTTGTTGTTGAGCTTTGACGATATCTGCGACTGCGTCACTCATGAATTCTGCTGTGTGCTTTGAGTCATTGTGAGCTGTGGATGTGATGGGGACCAAAATAACACTTCGCCCACTCCTCAGATGATGCAGAATACGCAGTATGAAAAGCCTGAGCATGAGGGAATAGATGCAACACAGCCCGCAAGACATCTTGGGCCAGATACAAGCAAACCTACACACCAGAACATGTTCATTTTATCTTATAAACATTCATTTATTACACCACTTCAAATATGATTTAACATTTAAACAATGTGATATACCACTGTGTTGGTTAGATTGAATTCTACCTTGGTCCTGCTTGCAGCTCAATACGCTACTAAAGGCAACCAATATCCAGTCAGTTGGCTAAATCAATAAACCAATCAAATACATCAACACTGACTGTTGTGTCATCAAATCAATTTTTTGTGACTAAACAAATTAATACTGCTCCAATGGGATTCAGTAACATAATGAAAATAGGAAATGCCATAATTTTCCATCCCAAAGGGAAACATTTAAGTGAAAGTGTGAAAATGTCTATTGTTTTGTCATTTAGCCACCTGACTTGGGCCACTCTTCTGATTTGTTTGTTATGTTGATTATATACACACATTATATGGATAACTTTTTAAAAATAGAATCGACAGTGAGAAACTAACTTTCTGGCCATATTGATGATGAAAATGCCAGGCGATAACATCAGATACAAACACTGACCTCTGCTGGTGACTCTGGGCTAGAGCTGAAATCTATCCTAATACTTTAAATAACAACTAGGTGGTGTAACAGCAAACTCATCATCCTGCATAAAAGGACTCATCTGAGTTCACCAGCGCAGAGTAAGGGGACTGTAGATGAACAGAAGGTAAAAGTTAGACTGCTGAACATGTCAATAGTCACGGGAATGTCATGGGAAGTGGAGAGGGGCTGGTAATTAGGTGAGGGGACAGAGATGAAGTTAGATACACCAGACACACAGCTGTGGCGGTATCTTAGCCAGTGTGTGTGACAGTGTGTCAGCGCTGGCCTCTGACCCTGGCCTAAGGGACACAGAGATAATGACTGCATCTCCTGATGTTAACGGGAAAGAACATGTAAAGTGACATGAATGAAC
The DNA here is from genome assembly GCF_901001165.1 of Salmo trutta. Lineage (NCBI taxonomy): Eukaryota > Metazoa > Chordata > Actinopteri > Salmoniformes > Salmonidae > Salmo > Salmo trutta. The sequence goes on along the minus strand of NC_042970.1, from coordinate 24,235,592 downwards.
AGTGCAAACACTAACAAGTGTTGGCGGGTGGAAATTGTTGGCTGTGGTACATAGTGAAGTCAGTGTGGGGCTGACGGCTGCGAGACTCCCCCCTTTATTCCAGGTGACAGTTCATTAAGCCAGGATCAGCACCAGTGGAGATGCAGGCTGAATAAGTCCTCTAGATTCTAAAGCAGAGCAGAACACTGCCTTCATGGTTAGAAACTACTGGGGATGGAGCTCTCAGGCAAATCCAGGGTTTATTCACATCAAGGGGGAGAGTGCATTGATCAATTTATTTTCCTAATTTCTGAGTGGAACAAACATGTAAACAGCAACCACAAGGTTTGTATGCAAATCGAACAAAATCACGAGGACGAATGTTTTCCTACAGGAATGTAAAGTTACACTAACAATGAAAGTCAAAGTAAAAAATGGATTCAGAATACCAAATGCACTTCTCCAGACATTGGGATTCACTTGCCCTCTCCCTCTCTCCTACATACTGTAGATAAGCTGGTCTACATCACTATCTAGTGAGTCTGACTTCATCCTCTTCTCCAGTCTCTCTCTGGGTCAAAGAGGGATTTTCTGATGCCTATCTGTCTCTGTCCAATACCCAGAGTCCTTGGCACCTGTTCAGTATGACCTCTAATAACAGTATAGGAAAATAGATGGGGATCAGACTAAAGCAACAAGACACATAGAGATACCCCCAGTCTGGCACAAGATTACGATATGTTTTTGTTCAGGAATCAGCTGTGGAACACACACAGTGCCATGAGGACCATCTCTCCTGGTTGTTAAAAACATGATGTAATTGCAGATCACTATTAAGAAATGATAACACAATAATAAAAGCTAGGTGACTGTTCCATTTTTAAACATCCATATTTGATATCTATCGCTGCAAACTAATTGCCCTTTAGGACAAAGGATATGTAGTCTAGTCTGTATGTCTAGTCTGTATGAGACATGTTCGCCTCCCTGTGGAAAAACAAAAGCGTTTCAGCACTGAGACAGTAAACACAAACAACTAAGTGAAGGTGGAGAACAAGGCTCCTCAGAGCTTAAAACAAGATTTGGTCCCATAGAATCAGAAAATGAGGAAAGTTACCCCCAACACTGAATAAAAGGTTTTGAAGGTCCCAGAATGAAAAGCACCTACTCAAAATGCAAGTCATCACAATGCCGAGTCAACACAAAGAGAGCCTGTTTTGGCTTGTGACTTCTGGGCTCTCTGATTATGTGTGTTTTCTGGCACTGTCACACGGCCACTCCACAGTGTCAAAGTCAGGGTAGAGAGACGACTTATGTTGTCTGCCCGGGCCAAGACTTTAATCAACAGCACTTCAATTTGGCTTTATGGCTGTTTAGAGAACAAGAATGCACAAGTAGATGGGTTGTAGGAATGTGAAGCCTTATACACTACCACAATTATAGTATAGTTACAATTTGCACAGCATACACTAATGACTTCAAATATTGAATTAATGTTAGGGAGTAAACATTATTTATAATAAGGGTTACATCGATGGCCCTCCCATCAGCAAAATATATTGTACCTAAACCCTTCCTGAACGCTTGAAAAAAACAAAACAAGTGACCCTCCTTTATACCCTAAATAATAATTAAAACAAAGTGGATAGCAGAAAACAAGTCTACAGTTTACCCACACTTCTTGGACAGAACTGAGCCTTAGATATACAGTTTTAGAAACTGTTCTTCACCCTGTAAGCATTACATGGCAACACAGGAATTTTGATAGCGCACAGGGCTGCGGGCCAGAAGGTTGTGGGTTTGCAGACCACTGTGGACAAGAATAGGGGTGAAAAGATAACATTTACAGTAAAAACATTATATGAATCTATCATCGTATTGCAGGTCCGAGAAAAACTTGCCTTTTATAAACATTTGATGCAATTCTACATAATTTTTCACATTAGCGGAATATTATTTTAATACCACACAAATTACTGAAATTACAGGCTAAGGAATGGACAGATAGCTAGGCCTATGTGTTCATCTTACCATATTTATCCAATGGCAAATTAGTGTGTCTTGTTCGCCACGAAACTGTCCCTGTTGGCAAATAATTAAATTTAGACGTCATTAGGAATCTGATGATGGTACCAATGCAGAAACATTAAGCTTTAATTTCTGGCTACTCTTCTTCCGTGGCTTAACCACAACAAGAGATCACAAGTGTTTCCCTAAAAGCTGTCTGGGTTTTAGGGCTGTCCCCAATTGGTCTAAATTTTAAATCATGTCTTAAATTTAAAAAAAATCTATTTAACTAGGCAAGTCAGTTAAGAACATTTTTTTTTTTACAATGTCATAGACACACCCTATGTGTTTATGTTACAGCCTTATTCTAAAATGGACTAAATAAAAAAACAAAAACAGAAATACCATATTTACATAAGTATTCAGAATCTTTGCTATGAGACTTTGAAATTGAGCTCAGGTGCATCCTGTTTCCATTGATCATCCTTGAGATGTTTCTTCAACTTGGAGTCCACCTGTGGTAAATTAAATTAATTGACATGATTTGGAAAGGCAAACACCTGTCTATATAAGGTCCCACAGTTGACAGTGCATGTCAGAGTAAAAACCAAGCCATGAGGTCGAAGGAATTGTCCCGAGACTGGATTGTGTCGAGGCACAGATCTGTGAAGGGTACCAAAACATTTCCGCAGCATTGACTGTCCGCAAGAACACAGTGGCCTGGATCATTCTTAAATGGGAGAAGTTTGGAACCACCAAGACTCTTCCTAGAGCTGGCCGCCCGACCAAACTGAGCAATTGGGGGAGAAGGGCCTTGGTCAGGTAGGTGACCAAGAACCCAATGGTCACTCTGACAGAGCTCCAGAGTTCCTCTGTGGAGATGGGAGAACCTTCCAGAAGGGCAACCATCTCTGCTGCACTCCACCAATCAGGCCTTTATGGTAGAGTGGCCAAACGGAAGCCACTCCTCAGTAAAAAGGCACACGACAGCCCGCTTGGAGTTAGCCAAACGGCACCTAAAGACTCTCAGACCATGAGAAACAAGATTCTCTGGTCTGATGAAACCAAGATTAAATTCTTTGGCCTGATTGCCAAGCGTCACATCTAGAGGAAACCTGGCACCATCCCTATGGTGAAGCATGGTGGTGGCAGCATCATGCTGCGGGGTTGTTTTTTAGTGGCAGGGACTGGGAGACTATTCGGGATCGAGGCGAAGACAAACGGGGCAAAGTATAAAGAGATCCTTGATGAAAACCTGCTCCAGAGCGCTCAGGACCTCAGACTGGGGTGAAGGTTCACCCTCCAACAGGACAACGACCCTATGCACACAGCCAAAACAATGTAGGAGTGGTTTCGGGAGAAGTCTATGAATGTCCTTGAGTGGCCCAGCCAGAGCCCGGACATGAACCCGATCTAACATATCTGGAGAGACCTAAAAATAGCTGTGCAGCAACGCCCCCTCCAACCTGACAGAGATTGAGAGAATCTGCAGAGAAGAATGGCAGAAACTCCCCAAATACAGGTGTGCCAAGCTTGTAGCGTCATACCAAAGAAGACTCTAAGCTGTAATTGCTGCCAAAGGTGCTTCAACAAAGTACTGAATAAAGAGTTTGAATGCTTATGTAAATGTGATATTTCTGGTTTTTATTTTTAATAAATTAGCAAACATTTCTAAAAACCTGTTTTTGCTTTGTCATTATGGGGTGTAGATAATAAAAAAAATATGTTTTAGAATAAGGCTTTAACCTAACAAAATGTGGAAAAAGTCAAGGCACTGTATGCATTGAGCTTGTCTGATGCTTTATGCTCACTGTTTGATGAAATAACACTCAAATGACTCAAGAGGGAGCCAGAGATCAAGATCATATTTATTTTTTTACCTGACCCGACTATCCTCTTGCTCCTACTGGTTTTCGTAGATTCTGCCTTACTCTCCCAAAGTTGCCGGTAATAGGCTACATAAGGAGTCAGCAAACTTTCATGTGTAATGCCAATTTATCTTACCATTTCTACCGATCTGCGTGCCAGTTATGGTTTTCATATGTACATTTCTAGAACGGTTTAATTTCATTATTATAATAAAGTCTTCGTCTCTCAAAATCACTGTCACGTGGTTAATCAAAATTCTATCTAAACAAACCTAAAAAGTAACTTCTATTTCCATTGCTAACTATGTAAAAATAGCCTTTAAAGCCAACAAATAAAAACATTGCAGCCTGCAGGTAGAAAATAGCCTGATAAAGATAAATATCATATCACATTGGCTATACACGGCCTGTCTGCAACGAACTTGAAACACTGTATCAAGTTGGGTCTGGCCTGAAGCTTCTTGCAACATTGTATAACATATTTTGGGCCCTCAGAGTTACCTGAGCCAGTGAGCTTGCGTAAGGGATAAGAAGTAATCAGGTAGGCCTATTTTATGACGTTTCCACTAGGTCACAACACAGTCATCAGATTACCATAGTACAAATAAGAATACAAACACATCCGTCATGTAATCATTAGCTAAAATGATGACACCCTTGTAACAGAAGACACACACACAAATTTCATCTCCCTGAGCAGCGTTCAGCATCTGTTACAGAGGTGTCATAGATAGCAACATCATTACTACATGGATCTCATCCAGACTCAAGATATAATTTCCCCTCTCCAGGTAGACAAACACAGAAAGACCATAAAGAGCAGCGCTTACAACACAATATTTCAATATGACTGGGGATCAAAAGGAGAGCGCTGGATAGGAGAGACACTGAACTAATAAAACAGGCTCTTATCTGGGGAGGGGTCCTTCCACAATGACCTCTGTTCGCGTCACATGGGGTGACTTTTAGATGCAGCTAACTCTGGCTCATCTCAACTTTTAACATGCCACTCCATTGGAATTCACGAGCCGTCTGATTGGCCCTCGGTGTCTCAGCGGGCTACCACATGCTTCCCTGTTTCCGTGACCACCATATCTAATGGAAAGTTAAAAAAAAATGAATTACAGCCAATCAAAGACAGCCTCTCCCTCTTGAGCCCATAGAGAAGCTTTCAGAGAAGCAACTGATCTTGACCCAGCCTTTGATGCAGAGAGAGACAGAGAGTAAGAGAGTGAGTAAGAGAGATAGAAAGGGAGGGGAAAAAGAGGGAGGATAGGCTCCCAAACCTGTCAGTGGATCTGTAAAGGTCAAACTATGATTAATTTCAGGGTTAAAGAGTTCTCTGGGTTTGTATTATTGCTGAGCAAAAACCCTTCGGCGCTGTCAAAACACAGGCGTTTAAAATTGGATCCTCTTAAACGACAAAGACAAAACATTCAATTTACACAATAAAAATAATAAAATCTCATTTGCCTCCTGACCTAAATGAGTGTTACCACGCGGCACAGATGTTGCTGCTTTCCACTTCAAAAGGACACAGGGAGTGGAGTGGAGGAGATAGGGATTTGGTCCAATAATTACCAGTAAACCTCTTCAGGGCTTTCACTGGAGGTTGGCATCTATCTACATGTCAATACTGAGACTACAGAGAAGAGAGGAATCATGGTAAATCCAACAGGCCTATTGTGTGGTGGTGGCCACCAGGGTCCCCCCCCCGCCTTCGTAGTGCTGTGGCCTCTACGGAACTAAAACGAGAGGGTCCTTTTTAAAGGGCCATTCATATGTCAAACCAGGCTGACAGTTTTATTTGACTGGGCTACTTGTTAACATGATGAATAGCAAGGTGGGTCTGTGTTATGCAGATCGGGTTACTGTGAGGACAGACGTCAGTGGGCTTTCAGGGCGCTCACTGAGGCCGGGTTAAAACTCAAACCCAAACACCCTCCATATCCCCTCTCCTCTGATTTTACTCCAACTTGGGTTTCAGCTTAGGCCAGTGGTGCATATAAGAGCAGGCTTTTTCCAAACAGTACTGCTAACCTACTGTACCATGTGAATTAAGGTACTGGCAAGAAGAAATTACTGCAAATGGGAACATTTTCCAGGAGTCACAGTAAAATTACTATAACCTGCCCTTGTGTTAACTACTGGTCAAGTGTTAACATTCAAGCACCATTATCATTGGCAGTGGTGCGCCAACATGCCTTGGCAGTGTTAGGTGAGTTATTGAACGCAGCTGTAAAACACACCGGTGGAGAGTTAAGTGGGTCACACGATCAGGCTGATCAGATATCTGCTCTCACACAGTGCTCATGTTAATAAGCTCTGTAATGAGTCTCATTAGCACAAAGAAAATCAATCAAGCCAACGGCTAGCATTAATAATTCAAAGGAGCGCGTTGTGCAAGTTAAATCCACTCCTGTCTTCCCCTATCCTAACCTACCCTGCCTAGAGCTGCCAACTCTGGTTACACAGCTACACTGGCTCTCTGACACACTTGCAGTAGGGTTAGTAATGTGCAGCTACTCTTCATCAGAATATATTGGCATTATTGAAATGATGGACAGATTGAATTGTTCTGAAGCCAGAGGCAAATCAAACTAATCCCCTGAATCAATACAACTAGGCATACAGCAGTCTATTCATCCTGTAGTCTATTTAAAAGACTGTAGTTCACAGTAACCCATAATATATTACTGTTTGCATACATTGCTTTTCTGAGAACAAATCATGTTATACAAAAGTGACACATTTTTATTGGAGTTTTCCTTTAGTCAATCTTTTTCAGAAGCCAGACTGAATGTGATTGGTTGGATGAAAGCTCAACAGTGGTTGGTGAAGAATCTGGTCAGTAGTAGACCTGAGTCATTTAAAATGGATGGCACTTGACTGGGCCTTCAATAGGGCATGAATGGGACCAGCCAACACAATAAAACCACTGCGGAAGAGTAGGCATAAAACCCCAGGACACCAGCTTAGCGGAAGCTTCTTTATAGCACGGAAGAAGGAAAGAAGAAAAAAACTGCCGCAAACTCTTCCTGAAATCTCAAGCTCCTGAATATTTAGAAAAGCATCAATATTTTTGAGAATTCTGGAGATACACACGTTAAATTGTAGGGAATGGTAGGGGGGTGTGCATCTCAGCGCTTACTTAGCCCAGTCCTTTTTACTGTTAGTTATTCATTTCTGAGAGTTCAACCCAGTTCTTAAATGGCCTGGCTTTCCCAACCTCCTTGGCTTTCCTCCAGACTCACACAGTGCATGTCATCACAGAGGTGCTGTTGTGGAACTATGTCTACTTTCCCAACCTCCTTGGCTTTCCTCCAGACTCACACAGTGCATGTCATCACAGAGGTGCTGTTGTGGAACTATGTCTACTTTCCCAACCTCCTTGGCTTTCCTCCAGACTCACACAGTGCATGTCATCACAGAGGTGCTGTTGTGGAACTATGTCTACTTTCCCAACCTCCTTGGCTTTCCTCCAGACTCACACAGTGCATGTCATCACAGAGGTGCTGTTGTGGAACTATGTCTACTTTCCCAACCTCCTTGGCTTTCCTCCAGACTCACACAGTGCATGTCATCACAGAGGTGCTGTTGTGGAACTATGTCTACTTTCCCAACCTCCTTGGCTTTCCTCCAGACTCACACAGTGCATGTCATCACAGAGGTGCTGTTGTGGAACTATGTCTACTTTCCCAACCTCCTTGGCTTTCCTCCAGACTCACACAGTGCATGTCATCACAGAGGTGCTGTTGTGGAACTATGTCTACTTTCCCAACCTCCTTGGCTTTCCTCCAGACTCACACAGTGCATGTCATCACAGAGGTGCTGTTGTGGAACTATGTCTACTTTCCCAACCTCCTTGGCTTTCCTCCAGACTCACACAGTGCATGTCATCACAGAGGTGCTGTTGTGGAACTATGTCTACTTTCCCAACCTCCTTGGCTTTCCTCCAGACTCACACAGTGCATGTAATCACAGAGGTGCTGTTGTGGAACTATGTCTACTTTCCCAACCTCCTTGGCTTTCCTCCAGACTCACACAGTGCATGTCATCACAGAGGTGCTGTTGTGGAACTATGTCTGACATCAGCAACACTGGCTGTTTTAAGGCTGTTATAGGGAACCAGATTTAGATGTATTTATTTTATTTTAATAGCCCAGTCCCAACCCACATACACCATGACCATCATCAATAATTCCTCAGGGAGACAATTCAAGGTCTGATTTTGGCAGTCTTGCAGGTCCCTGTGTTGACTTAGTAGTTTTGTCACTCTTAGTTAATAAACAGCAGGGTTATATAGTAGCCTAGCTACAGTACTGTATATACTATGTACGCACCTGCCTTCTCCGATTACCTAATATCCAACACTGAGGTCAGCTAAAGTCCACATTCAAAATAAAACACCCATATCTATATCAATCGGCATGAAAACATGCTTTGCTGAGAACCAGAGAGGAAGAGACTGGTTGGAGTATTTTCTTTTAGGAAGGAACAAAGGAGTTCAGTGATGTTTGTAGCCATAAAGTTCCCCCGTACTGTTCTAGCTTCTACACACAAAGCAGAGTTTTCAAGGCCGTCTGTAAGAAATGTCTGCTGTTGGGTTGGTTTGTCGGGAAAAGGTTTACTTTTATTGTGGCACTGCGAACACAGGCAATTAAAGTCACATTCCAGAGGTTGGCTGTTGCCCTGTAATAGTTTACAGAGTGGAGGCCTGATGAGCCTCTGCCTAGACTGGCAGCCCCTCCTCTCTCATTGTGGACCCTCTTTTACAGACAGACCAGGCTTGGCCTTCATTAGGGCTGCTTACATTGCTGATAGAGAGGACGTGTCACATAGAGAGATGTCTACTTTTTCTTCCAAGAAATGAAACCATCATGTAGAGGTAAATGTTATTGCTTTCAATAATCGATGAGTGCCCTGATTTAACACTGAATAGAGCTTTTGCTTGTCACACCCAGTTTTAGTAATAACTCTTGTAATACACTTTGCACACACACAGTTCAACTATTTTAAACAGTTCTGGAAAATTCATGTTGTCTTAATATATAGCCTCATAGTGAATCATACCTAAACACAACACAGCTTATAAGTGCGGCATATAAAAGACTACCCAACGCTCATTCCTTTCACTTTAAAACAAATACAAGTGGAGAGTGTGTGTAGAATGACTGCTTAAAATATCCCATACTGCATGAATGGCTTTCTTAAAGTCAACTTATGTTAGGGCACACAGATCATGATGCCTTGCTGACTCTGATATGCATGGCTGAGTCCATTAAAAACCTTAACACATGAGGGCTTCAGTAACTCACAGGTGTCCTCCAGACCAGTACTCTCGCAGAGAAGGAAGTATCCAATGGCTCAAACTGGAATAGAGATATGGTCTATACTATTCAAGAGCAGTATGTATTCAGAGTTTCCTCAGGATGTTTTCTCAAACAAGGAGCAAGCACTATTCCACCTTACCAACTACCACCACTGATACTGACTGAAGTTTTTGGCAGGGAGGGAGTAGAGAGATGCCCTGCAAAAGTAAGGGTAAGTGTAAAAAGAGAGAAGGAGACAGAAAGAGGGTCCCTACCTCCATTGGTGCAAAGTGAAGCCTGGTCACTGGTCTCCACACACGTTACACAGCTGTTCACTCTCTGATTCCGCAAGGGTGTTCAGCTAGTGACAGAGAGAAGAACCAATCTATGATACCTCCTTGTATCACACATCTCTTCCTCAAACACATACAGTATGCTGTCTCTCACATGACAACAATTCACATTGGGACAGAGTAGGTTTACAGATGATCTCGAAAGGCATCAGAATATTGAGACATTACAATGACATAAATCCAGGTGCATTAGGCCTACTCCCTTTGAGTATATGACCTGGGCCAAATTCCCCCAAAATATCACTGATAAAGAGAGAAAATATGTTGAAAAAAAGTTAGATTTCTGTGCCTCTTTCTATGAGTTCATAAATACAGAAGTCTCTAGGAAAGGTTTGACAAAGTATGCGTATTGGCGTAGAATACAAACCAACTATTCATCAACGGGCCAATTAATGTGAATTAATTCGTCTTTGATTTGTACTGGTGGATGCGTTATCTTTCCCGAGCAGATGTAACTTCCCCAGGGAAACAGCGCAAAGAGGAATGCACTGCTTTGCTGATTGAGAAACAAAGTCCACAGACTGCATTTACACAGCACAGTGTTTGTGGAAACTGGTAACTACACTGATGCCGTTGTCATGCAACCATCGTTTTACTACATTTCTGCAAAAACGTGAGATCCTATGAAAAACGACAACTTGCATCACTCACCGTTCTACTGGACGCTCTCTTCTTGGAGCTGCGAGTGAACACGCCAGTCTTGTTCCGGGACAGTGGGATGAGAACGGAGACCAATAAAGCAAAAGATACACCTGAAGAGTGTCCGCGCACCTTCGTAAACAAATCGTGGCGCTCGACTTTCCTCAAACAAACAGAGAGCCCTGCCCTCGCGTTTCATTCATCAATGAAGAAGCGCGGTTTCCGGATACTCCAGCTCTACCTTATTGCCTCCTATAGAAGTCGCAAATTCCCAGACTATATTAATCTTGACAGCTAAATATTGCAAGTAACACTTTACACTGTCGTTAATAATTACATTTCTAAAAGTAAAGTGTTATCCATACTCACTACGTTCATTAGGCTACATAGAATCAAAATGTAAGTGACATTACAAGTGAGTTGTCAGAGTATTTTTCTATTATATAGGCCTACTGTTGGAAAACTTTGACATTGCCTTTGAATCCATCATGAGTTTTCCTATGCTAATGTTTTACCATCAGACTGTAACCAAGCCAACCCAAGAAACTCCCCTTTTCAAACACAGAACTGAGGACTCACTTTACTGTATTCTCTCCAAGTCACATTTGGTCAGAAATTATACATTTTACCCCCATTTGTTTGATGAAGTGTCCAACTTTTTCCTCCCACTCTGGAATTTCCCATTTCAATTTCCTGTGAGGTATAGCAGGCAAGGTTGGCTCTCCAACAAGTGCTTGCCATTTACCACCAGAGAAAAGCTCTGCCGCATTACCAAGACAGACAGGCAGACAGACTCAATGCACTCAAGAGAGCTTTGAGTCCCAAGGCCTTTCCTCTCAAAGGAGAATTCTTCACAGAGAGCAGAGCCACGTTAAGAATATCTCTGCAATAATCTCCATGCTCAGGGCTCTATTCACTTTACTGGGCAATTTATTTCTCTTACAATTCATTCAAAGGATGGTATTACTGCCTAATATATTATACAACTCCTTGAATTCCCTCTTGGCTTTTCTCTACCTTCAACATGCTCATGTACCACTCAATTTACTACATTTCTATGTGCTTAGCTTGGTCACTTCCCACAATGTTCAGACATCTGTTTTCAACACTTTTGAATCTGGAACAAGGTTGCACTACTATGAAGAAGCAGCACTGAGGCACAGATGATAAAATAAAGATAGTCAGCGCTGTCTACTGTTTCTGGGTGAAAGCTTTGACCTTCAGACTTCCCCACACCTGTGGACTAAAACATCCACAATGTTCCACATCAGCAGGCTCTATACAGACAGAGAGACATCGAAAGAGAGAGAGAAAGAGGGGGTGAGAGATTGAGTGAGAGAGAGTCCTGCAGAGAAATAACTTAACCCCTGTCTCACACACACACACGCACACGCAGGCACGCACACACACACACACACACACACACACACACACACACACACACCACACACACACACACACACACACACACACACACACACACACACACACACACACAGACAGGCTAATGAAACCTAGTGTCAGTTCAAAGCTGTGTGTAATTACCCAGGGGAGTGGTGATGGTGGTGGGGGCTGTTCTACAAGGTGTTTTATCTGCCGCTGGGTTTATGATAATCCTGATGTCGTCTAAAAACAGGGTTGAGGATCATCATGGCCGAGGTGTCTAATAGTAGCCACCTGTATATTCTTCAAAAAGACACATGGACAAGTATTATACCAATGGTCACAAATTATTAGGGCTATGTTTCAAATCAAAGGAAAATCATATGTTTTCCCCCATACTTATTTTTCCCAGGGCATGCCATGAATTTTTACCTCACAATTTTCAGTGTTCAGAAATAAAATGTCCTTAGGATAAAGGGCACATGTGTTGGGAATGTACAGTAGAGCCCCAGGACCTATAAGGACTGAGGTCACTGCTTTAATCTGTGTGGGAAGATCTGGGAATATGTCTGATTTGAGCACACACAGGCACAGACGTAGACAGACACCGACAGACACAGATGCAAGCACAGGTACAGATACAGACACAGACAACCATACAACCCCCCCTCCCCCCCACACACCTGATTTTACACGATGGATAGATATAAACTGTAGTTCAAAATAAAAAATACAAACATGGAATAAGAATAGAAATTCATTCGAAATATTCACTCCAGTATAAGATGATGATATGAAACCGTGTAATCTATACTTAATACACACAAAACACATATTCCACACTGACAAGGGACTCCAACCACTCCCAGCATTAAATGTGCTCTAAAAAAATATGAACATGCAGTCAGCACAGCTCCACGAGGTTAGATGAAGGAAACAGCTAAACTTGCTCTACTGCATAATTCAGAGGTAACTCTCTCTGCACTGCTGCAGGGGGAAATGTCAAAGCTTTCCAATGGAATACTGCATACTAAGGTGGCTTTAGTAGCAAACCCACAAAGGAGTTTTCTGTCTGTTACCACTTCGTTAGCATGGCACAGGGCTCTGGTTGGTGATACAGGGTGCAGTGACGCTGAACTCGCCCGAAGTGGAGGAGGCAACAGTTCAGGTGGGACACTGCGGATGCTCTAATCCTAGGCTAAACACTTTACCTGGATAACTATCTCAACCCACTTATTTAGCAGTCTGTTCCAGATTGAGTATTGCCAGAGGATATGAGTGAGCATGTGAACAGCGGTTGTGTATGAATTGCTGATAAGGTTAGATTGAGCTCAAGTCATAACATATGAGCACCTCATATAAGTACTCATGAAAACAGGTTCCATGTGATAAGGATGCAAATAAAACAGTAGATAAGTGTCCACTGAGCGATTGTAACTCATAAGCATATTAGAAAGTGATTGGAGAAACAAGTTCACCTATTTAAAAATTACCCAGTTTACCTTGTAGGTGTCAGAGTAGTTGTTCGATCTTCTCCTTTTGACAGTGATAATTGAAGTTGGAGCTGTGAATGACAGTGGGATCCTAGCACCTGGGCTCCGTAGACTTACAGGTTGTTAAACAGAACATGCCTACGTGAGGAGGGATCCATGGAGATGGTAAACAGTAACCATACCAGGTGAGTTGGAGGGTGCGCACGCACACACACGCACACACGCACGCACGCACACACACACACACATTCTACTGGCAGAGGTGTCGTTCTAAGCAACATAGCTACACATGCTTTTAAAACAATCAATAAAATGCTCATAACCATTACAGGTAAAGTAATCTATTTTTGTGGCATCATGTTAGTGCTGAACCAATGACCATAACATATTACAGAGGACCTACCTCCTACATTGGAAAACATGAGATTGAATGGGCTGTTTAATTTAACCTGAGGTCTGGGGGAATGTCCATATGTCTGGTCAATGTGGGCTGCTACAGTACATTGGATGTTATCTCTCTGAGGATTGATACTCTGCCAAAGACCAGTGGTTTTGTTTAGATAATGACATGGTCAGGGAACCATCCTTGTATGTTAGACCCACAACATACTTACAGAAGTGGCACATCACAAACTGTCTGGACACTAAAACAACTGGTTTAATTTTATTACATTGAGTGCAATATCTACTGTAGGCTACTGTCGTGTCTTTGGCATCATTAAAAGTGAAGACTGTTATTTTATCAAATCAATTCTCTGTAATTATTCTTATGTGATTAAACTAATCATGTAAATGTAATTCACTAGGAAGTCGGGTCACCAAGGAAAATATTCAGATTACAAAGTTATAATTTTCCTAATATAACTCTTCAGATATTTTAATATCTGATCAATTAGTCTTCTAATTAATGAAATATTCTTTACCTCACGTTAGTATCATTCCAAACGTCGTAAATTGTTGGTTATCTGCATGAACCCAGCCTTTACTATGAATCATCCATACACTTATTGTCTTAATCATTTATTTACTAACTAACTAAATAATCACAGAAATGCATAAACTGTCACGTCCTGACCAGTATTAGGGATTATTTGTAATTGTAGTTTGGTCAGGACGTGGCAGAGTGTATTTGTTTGATGTGGTCCGGGGGTTATGTGCAGTGTAGAGGGGTGTTATATTTATGTGTTCCGGGGTCTGGGTGTATGTTCTGGTTTTTGGTTGTCTAGGGGTTTTCTGGTTTGTGTATTTCTTTGTTGTCTGTGTGGCTCTCGATCAGGAACAGCTGTACTTCGTTGTTCCTGATTGAGAGTCATATATTAGGAGCTTGTTTTCACCTGGGGTTTTGTGGGTAGTTGATTTTGCACTGCTAGTTGTCATAGCCTGCAAAACTGTCTCCTGTCTTGTTTTTTTTCCCGTGTTCACTTTATCTAATAAAATATAAAGATGATCATTCATATTCCCGCTGCGCCTTGGTCATCTCTACATTACAACTACCGTGACATAAACAAACAACACAGTAGATATGTTACTAAGAAAATGATAGGGGAGGTTCCCTAGTGGGCTAAGCCGATATGACGGCTTGGTGGACAAAGGGAAGTGCGTGTGGACTGAGAACATGCGGGAAAGACAAAATATATCACTATACAGTTGATAATTATATTAATTGAAATGCTAATCCTTTGCACATGAACGCTCACTCATTCAGGAATAATTGCAATCAATATATATTTACGCCCAGTGTGTCGTCGTGATTTCTGTTGGAATCCGGTCCTTCTGCGGAGAGTCAGTTCATCAGCGTCTCTCACTGCTTCCCGAAAGATCAAAGTATTTTGTGGTTAGAATGGATACTTCAGAGTACCATTCAGAAATGTTCTAATAGAATAGATGTTTCGGCGGTTGTCTGTCTTGGCATCCCAGGTTGACATTATTTCTAGCTGCAGACTAGTAATTAGTATCAAAGATTTCCTTAAGTGTCCACGAACCATTCTCACAAGTGGACATTTTGTTTCAAATTCCCATTATGGAGATTTAGGAGTTTGCCGTGTGAAATCCTTTGTCCTCTCTGTATCTTTCTTTCTGCATGTCCTGGGGGAGAGAGTCTCCGCCAGGAATTCATGGCCTGAGATAAAAGAACCTGGGTGTAGGAGAGAGTGAGAGAGAGAGGGGGATGCCACGATCTACACTCAGAAAGGGCCACATCATGACACTACCTACCAAGAATAATTTCCCTGTGAGCATGAAATCTGTCATGTCATTTCAACAGCTCTGTTGAAACACAAGGAATTCTGGCATGGCACTGTCAGATCCTTCTGCTTGGTAGAATGATGACTTTCTCTCTCCCTCTTTCCCTCCTCACTTCTATGCTACTGTAGAAACTCTCTTGCGTTTAATAGAGCCCGCTGGATCTGTTGACAACTAACAGCTACAGTGAGGGAAAAAGGTATTTGATCCCCTGCTGATTTTGCCCACTGACAAAGAAATGATCAGTCTATAATTTTAATGGTAGGTTTATTTGAACAGTGAGAGACAGAATAACAACAAAAAAATCCAGAAAAACGCATGTCAAAAATTTTATAAAATTATTAGCATTTTAATGAGGGAAATAAGTATTTAACCCCTCTGCAAAACATGACTTAGTACTTGTTGGCAAAACCCTTGTTGGCAATCACAGAGGTCAGATGTTTCTTGTAGTTAGCCACCAGATTTGCACACATCTCAGGAGGGATTTTGTCCCACTCCTCTTTGCAGATCTTCTCCAAGTCATTAAGGTTTCGAGGCTGACGTTTGGCAACTCGAACCTTCAGCTCCCTCCACGGATTTTCTATGGGATAAAGGTCTGGAGACTGGCTAGGCCACTCCAGGGCCTTAATGTGCTTCTTCTTGAGCCACTCCTTTGTTGCCTTGGCCGTGTGTTTTGGGTCATTGTCATGCTGGAATACCCATCCATTACCCATTTTCAATGCCCTGGCTGAGGGAAGGAGGTTCTCACCCAAGATTTGACGGTACATGGCCCCGTCCATCGTCTCTTTGATGCGGTGAAGTTGTCATGTCCCCTTAGCAGAAAAACACCCCCAATGCATAATGTTTCCACCTCCATGTTTGACGGTGGGGATGGTGTCCTTGGGGTCATAGGCAGCATTCCTCCTCCTCCAAACACGGCGAGTTGAGTTGATGCCAAAGAGCTCCATTTTGGTCTCATCTGACCACAACACTTTCACCCAGTTGTCCTCTGAATCATTCAGATGTTCATTAGCAAACTTCAGACGGGCATGTATATGTGCTTTCTTGAGCAGGGGGACCTTGCAGGCGCTGCAGGATTTCAGTCCACGGCGTAGTGTGTTACCAATTGTTTTCTTGGTGACTATGGTCCCAACTGCCTTGAGATCATTAACAAGGTCCTCCTGTGTAGTTCTAGGCTGATTCCTCACCATTCTTATGATCATTGCAACTCCACAAGGTGAGATCTTGCATGGAGCCCCAGGCCGAGGGAGATTGACAGTTCTTTTGTGTTTCTTCCATTTGTGAATAATCGCACCAACTGTTGTCACCTTCTCACCAAGCTGCTTGGCGATGGTCTTGTAGCCCATTCCAGCCTTGTGTAGGTCTACAATCTTGTCCCTGATATCCTTGGAGAGCTCTTTGGTCTTGGCCATGGTGGAGAGTTTGGAATCTGATTGATTGATTGCTTCTGTGGACAGGTGTATTTTATACAGGTAACAAGCTGAGATTAGGAGCACTCCCTTTAAGAGTGTGCTCCTTATCTCAGCTCGTTACCTGTATAAAATACACCTGGGAGCTAGAAATCTTTCTGATTGAGAGGGGGTCAAATACTTATTTCCCTCATTAAAATGCAAATCAATTTATAACATTTTTGACATGTGTTTTTCTGGATTTTTTGGTTGTTATTCTGTCTCTCACTGTTCAAATAAACCTACTATTAAAATTATAGACTGATCATTTCTTTGTCAGTGGGCAAACATACAAAATCAGCAGGGGATCAAATACTTTTTTCCCTCTGTAAAATAATCCACAAGCTCCCTACATTACACCTGAGATTTGGTGTATTGTAGGCTTGTACAAACTAGATGGAGCCTCAGCACACAACTTATTTGAATGCATTTTCATGGCACCCCATGGTCATAGCATTGGCTTTGTATTCCCAAGTCCCTTTCATGTATGGTTAGTAAGCTACAGTATGACAGACAGTCAACAGCACATGGTCACTGTACTGCACATCTTAGAAAAACCTACCAACCAGTAATTACACCTGGAGGACCAGGTGAGTGTCTAGAGCAGACCCCCATAGACAAACAAAGATGGGGGGGAGGGTTCATGGAAACATATGCACAGCGTAAATCTGTTCTTTATGGTATGGCGGGGAAAGTGCAATAATGTCAAAGTGACCATCATGAAAGCAATGAGCGCTTTATGGCAGAGGCATGTCTTCTCTCTTGTCTATTCATAGCAAGATCATAGCTATTATTACTGCTATTATTATGTGTTATTATGTTTCTATTATTTCTCTATTTTCTTTCTCTCTGCATTGTTAGGAAGGATCATGAGTAAACATTTCACCGTTGTTCTACACATATTGTTTACTAAGCATGTGACAAATAACATTTGATTTGATATTAGACTTCATAGTGTGATACATCAAGGTTTGTGTATGAAAATGATGTATTAGCGTAAGATGTGCTCATAGACAAGGATGGGCTGTGTCAGTCACTTTATTTCCTCTGATTCTATTATCTCATCTCATACATAATTCAGACATTTCATATCGCAGCATTAAAACAATTTCACATATTATGCAGACATGACACACATATAAATATAAACATCTGCTGGGTGAAATGGTTTGCCTGGACCATCTTATAAAGAGGTATGTTTTCTTTAGGGCATAACTGCATTACAATAATTTATGATGTAAGCCTATGTACATTCAAAAGAATAATAAATACTATCACAACTTAAGCAAATTAAACAAATGCATGTATATAATTTTTTATTATAATACTTTTAAGTTAATTTAAAACTACCAAAACCGTAAACAATGTGGCACATGTGGAATAAGATATATAAATGGTTACATAAATATACTGCATATTGTTAAATTAATCTGTTCATTTTAAAAACCTGAGAATACATGTAGAATCTGGATCGTCAGATATTAACAGTCAGACTAAAGAATCAATCTCTTCTGACTGGAAGATTTGGACAATAAAACATTTAACATTAACATTGAACATTTTAATTTCATTAAATAGGAACTAATAAGATTTTTTAAACTCATTTTGAATGGCTATCAGATATAATGGTGTGGAATTATTTAGCTGAAGGTTAGATGGAAACATGACGAAGTATAGGTGCACCGTCATGAAAATATCCTGCTGATATTCTCAAGGTATCATTTATAAAAAGGCTAATATGGCATGTATGGCTTCGTCCTCAAAATCTGTCCCCCAATTATTATTGTTTTTCTTATTTTTGTCATTCATTTTCTATAAAAATCGATAAAAAATCTGATGGAAGGCATAGGTCGCATAAGCAAACACCTTCAAACAGAAAGTAACCTGATTGTGAAAACACCCATATGAACACTGGAATGACAACATATCCATAACATCATATGGAAATAGAGAATTATGGAAATAAATCTGGATAGACTGTTGAAAGGAAATAAAATAAAGGATGAGAAACAAATGGAAGTTGTTTGAGTGGAGGTACAGTACAGTAAGCAGTTCCTACAGGCAGCATTTTGATAACTAAGACGTTTAAGGCATCAACTCTCTCAGTTGAGACCTCAACTTTAAAAGGATAGCTATATCTTTAACCTACTCTCTCCCATTCTTCTCTGCATCTGGCCCACCTCAGGGTTGTTCCTCTGTGGTAGTAACACCTGGCTGAGTCTGCGTCCGCAGCAGCTGCCTGTGATAGCCTCGGCAGCACCAGATCAGCCTGTCTTGCTATGCTTCACTACACCGCCTTTGTGCCAAAGCCGTGCAGGGCTGTCTCTCCCATTTGGAAGGGCACATGACTAATGTACCATCCTACTGCTCACTGCTGGTGACTGCGTGTGCTGCTTTAGACCAGGTAATTAGACCAGCCTAAACGGCCATTACATGAACTACAGCACAGGTAGGAACATAGCACTTACTACACTGCTCCATAAACACTCAGCCACTTAACTAGCTTGGACAGTGACACCACAGAGCATAGGAAAAACAGGGCTGAAGGATGCAGAGACTGTAATACAGCTAAGAGTGTAAGAGAGAAAGTACACACAAAGTGTGTACACATTCATACACATGCCCAAAACTGACAGTCTTCTTCTGCCTCATTAGACAAAGAAGAGCCAGGCCGTAACACTGCCATAATATGAGAGAAAAAACACTGCAAGAAACACAAAGCAGCTACAGTACACTGGACTGAATATGATGATTCATATTTCTAAGGCACATTTTTATGTTCTAGTGCCCTCAATCTCAACTCTTCACCTCGAAGCCAGTTCCACTGTGTTTTTTCATTGTTCCCCTCTAATCAGGGACTGATTTAAACCTGGGACACCAGGTGTGTGCAATTAGTTATCAAGTAGAACAGAAAACCAGCAGGCTCCGGACCTCGTAGGGTAAGAGTTGAATACCCCTGTTCTAGTGTATGGTGAAGGGATGTGGATAGGTACACAGTAAATACAGTACACTGTGTGGTGTTTGTTGGAGAGAAAAAAAAACACAATTCTAAAATGATCTTACAATGTAAAAATAAATATTGAGTATATCGTATAATAAATACGTCATTTACCATGTTATGTACAGTACTTACACCTGTTCTATTGACATATTTACACATTGGAGGGAATAGAGGTCATTTGGAGGATGGAACCCTCGTTACTTTAGCACCACTGAGAGGTTGGATATCTTGGCTTGAAGAGCAGCTGAAGAGAGCTGTGAAGAAAGGGAGTGATGCCAATACAGAGGGATGCCAAAACCACATACACTTAGAAAAAAGGTGGTATCTAGAACCAAAAAGGGTTCTTAGGCTGTCCCCATAGGATAACCTTTTGAAGAACCCTATTTGTTTCCAGGTAGAACCCTTTTGGTTCCAGGTAGAACCATTTTGTGTTCCATGCAGGGGCGAAAATCTGATATCAACTTTGGAGGGGACAATTACATGAAATTTTCTCAAGAGCAATTCCTGAGGGGGACACCAAAAGTAGTGCTGTAACACATAGCCTACATTGTAATATGGTAAATGTATATTGAGGAACCAAAGAAATAAGGTGTTTGCCGTACTCCTAACTACCGATACCCAAAACTACACAACTAATCACAACAGCAATACCATTGCCTTTAACAAATCTTAGTTCAGTCACCAGTTTAAGTTGAGAGTGGGGGTATCCATGGCATTTTCCAATTATGTTCCTATTTTACAAGTCAAAAAAATTGAGAACCATTCA
Source organism: Salmo trutta (assembly GCF_901001165.1). NCBI lineage: Eukaryota > Metazoa > Chordata > Actinopteri > Salmoniformes > Salmonidae > Salmo > Salmo trutta. The sequence continues at coordinate 24,215,102 of NC_042970.1, read as the reverse complement.
TATTGTTGCCAAACAAAGACTCAACAAACTTACCTGAGACTCCCTGTCTCTGCCAGTCTGTCCCTGCATATCTGTCCCAACTCTGCTGTCTGTGTGCCATCTGTTGCCTGCTCTGCCTAATGACATCATTGTGAAACATTTCCATTAGAATTTCATTTCTTTCTTATGAACATTTTATCAACTAGTCTTTGGGATATTAGGCTACTAGGGTTCTTACTTTGCGTTTTGGTGTACTGAAAAATACTCTGATGTCTGTCTTTTATTTTTCTGCCATTTTTCTACCTGGCTGGCTGGCTGGCTACACACACACACAGTGTGTAGGTTATTTACAGTAGGAGATGGGCTTCTATCATCTTATCTTTTATCATTCTATTTGGGCTTCGATCTAAAAGGTAGCTAGCAAATGTGAAACGGATTAAAATGACAAGAGTTGACAGCTGTATGAGTTCACCATTTACACAACATATGCTGCAACCTTTTGTAATTTTAATAGTTTGTTTCATATTGGCTGGCTTCCAACAATAGCTGAATTTGCAAAGCTAGCGAGCACCAATTCCATTTCAGTGGTGTTTGCTATAATCTTTGCTACCCGGGTTAAATAAAGGTGAAATAAAATAAATAAATAAAAGTTCCCTTGCGACAATTTAGCTTTTGCAACGAGACCATTAAATATATTTAAGACAATGGTAGAAGAGAGTGTAGTTCTGTTCAGTTTGGACTTCAGTTTATCGCTAACCTTATCACAGGGACTTTGAAGCACTAACTTACATCATCTGCATGCTGATCTTGGAATAAATTGACGATAGCAAAGTTTCCATCTTTGACGAGGCCACATAAATGGAATAATTACTAGCTAGCTTAATAGTTAATATTTGCCCGCTAGCTCTGCATATTCAGCTAGTGTGTGTGTGCGATTGACTGGATTAACCTCACGTCAGTTACGTTCATTGAGTGCCTTTCAGACAGTGGATACCACCCCTCTGTTACCTTGCCAACTAAGGAACTGGCAGTGGATCAAACCATTGTGAGGCAAAGGGTGGGGGGGTCGCAATCTTTTGAAACTTAAAAACGTGCTATTATGTGTCTATAATCAGCACAATTGCTTTCACTGCGTATTATTAATATTATTTAAATTACATAGTTATGTTTCAGTGATATATTGGGGGGGACAAATCATATTTTTCCCAGGATGGGGGGGTCGTGTCCCCCCCGTCCCCCCCCGGGATTTCCGCCCCTGGTTCCATGTAGAACCCTTTCCACAGAGGGAGCCCAAAGGGTTATTACCTGGAACCAAGAGGGTTTTACCTGTAGCCCAAAAGGCTATGGGGTGAGCCGGTAAAACCCTTTTGGAAACCTTTTTTCTAAGAGTGTACTATGGATACAAACACAATACAGGTCACATGTTTCATGTTTGGATGGAAATAGTTGTACATATAATAATAGATTGGAGCGATAAAACATTATATAACATTATATATATTTCTAAAGAATAGTTAGTAATATACACACGGTTAAACGGTCAATTTAGGCCACTGTGATGAGCAGACCAGAGCCAGAAGACGAGTGCATTTCCCACAGTAACCCCAACGCATTCATGTTACTCTGCTCCCATCCTGTGGACAAACAAGGAACAATGTTTACACTGCTATAATAAACAGGATACAGGATAGTTTAGTAACAGTAACACAAATCATGATGTATCCACTCATCTACCATGCCATCTCTTTTACAACTGGCCATGAGAAGAAAAAAACCCTGTTGAAGGTGGTTTTAGGCTCTGGCCTTTTGTGAGGCTCTCTGTCACAACGTTATAAAGGTATTAAACCAAACTGTAAAATGGGGCCGCTGAATGAATTACATATACACTACCGGTCCAAAGTTTTAGAACACCTACTCATTCAAGGGTTTTTCTGAATTTTTACTATTTTCTACATTGTACAATAATAGTGACGACATCAAAACTATGAAATAACACATATGGAATCATGTAGTAACCAAAAAAGTGTTAAACAAATCCAAATATATTTTATATTTCAGATTCTTCAAATAGCCACCCTTTGCCTTGATGACAGCTTTGCACACTCTTGGCATTCTCTCAACCAGCTTCACCTGGAATGCTTTTCCAACAGTCTTGAAGGAGTTCCCACATATGCTGAGCACTTGTTGGCTGCTTTTCCTTCACTCTGCGGTCCGACTCATCTCAAACCATCTCAATTTGGTTGAGGTCGGGGAATTGTGGAGGCCAGGTCATCTGATGCAACACTCCATCACTCTCCTTCTTGGTAAAATAGCTCTTACACAGCCTGGAGGTGTGTTGGGTTATTGTCCTGTTGAAAACAAATGATAGTCCCACTAAGCTGAAACTAGATGGGATGGCGTATCACTGCAGAATGCTGTGGTAGCCATGTTGGTTAAGTGTTCCTTGAATTCTAAATAAATCACAGACAGTTTCACCAGCAAAGCACCCCCACACCATAACATCTCCTCCTCCATGCTTTATGGTGGGAAATACACATGCGGAAATCATCCATTCACCCACACCGTGTCTCACAAAGACACGGCGGTTGGAACCAAAAATCTCCAATTTGGACTCCAGACCAAAGGACAAATTTCCACCGGTCTAATGTCCATTGTTCATGTTTCTTGGCCCAAGCAAGTCTCTTCTTCTTATTGGTGTCCTATAGTAGTGGTTTCTTTGCAGCAATTCGACCATGAAGTCCTGATTCACACAGTCTCTGAACAGTTGATGTTGAGATGTGTCTGTTACGTGAACTCTGTGAAGCATTTATTTGTGCTGCAATTTCTGAGGCTGGTAACTCTAATGAACTTATCCTTCGCAGCAGAGGTGACTCTGGGTCATCCATTGCTGTGGCGGTCCTCATGAGAGACAGTTTCATCATAGCGCTTGATGGTTTTTGCGACTGCACTTGAAGAAACTTTAAATGTTATGTATTGACTGACCTTCATGTCTTAAAGTAACGATGGACTGTTGTTTCTCTTTGCTTATTTGAGCTGTTCTTGCCATAATATGGACTTGGTCTTTTACCAAATAGGGCTATCTTCTGTATAACCCCCCCATAAATTAACTTTTAAGAAGGCACACCTGTTCATTGAAATGCATTCCAGGTGACTACCTCATGAAGCTTGTTGAGAGAATGCCAAGTGTGTGCAAAGCTGTCATCAAGGCAAACGGTGGCTATTTGAAGAATCTCAGATATATGTATTTTGATTTGTTTAACATTTTTTAGTTTACTACATGATTCCATGTGTTTTTTCATAGTTTTGATGTCTTCACTATTTTTCTACAACGTAGAAAATAGTAAAATAATGAAAAACCCTTGAATGAGTAGATGTTCTAAAACTTTTGACAGGTAGTGTAAATGCACAGTAATCTTATAGCATCTGCATAAGAAATGATGTGGAACACTTTCAGCTTAATACACAGGATAATAAAATGCAACAGAAATCTATCCCACGGAATGAAAGGAGCGGCACCTCCTCTGTAGTTTGACAACACTTATCGTGAGTGCCCTCCACCGCACTTGACTTAAAACAACCGGTATTCAGTTAACCAGCCTTGAGTGTCCAGAGCTCCACTGGCTTTGAGTCAGATTCAGTGTCCTCAGCCTGATCTCCATTACAAAACCAGGAGGGCCCACTTCACCGTGCAGCTGCCCAATAAGGCTCCGGTCTCTCCAGGCACTTAAGGCACCAGAGGATTCTGGGATACAGAGCCCACTTGGGCCAATGCCCAGAGCAGAGAACCCTATGGAGCCAAGAGGGAGGGAGGGAGGGAGGGAGGGAGGGAGGGAGGGAGGGAGGGAGGGAAGGAAGGAAGGAAGGATGGAAGGAAGGAAGGAAGGAAGGAAGGAAGGAAGGAAGGAAGGAAGGAAGGACGGACGGAAGGATGGATGGATGGATGGATGGATGGATGGATGGAAAGTGGAGAATGAAGTTGTCTGAAATCAGGAATGTGAAAAGCCTGTTGGGTAAAACACTGGGGTAAATCTCAGATGAAAACTCGCCATCATCAAATCAAATCAAATCAAATCAAATTTATTTATATAGCCCTTCGTACATCAGCTGAAATCTCAAAGTGCTGTACAGAAACCCAGCCTAAAACCCCAAACAGCAAGCAATGCATGTGAAAGAAGCATGGTGGCTGGGAAAAACTCCCTAGGAAAAACTCCTGAGAAAGGCCAAAAACCTAGGAAGAAACCTAGAGAGGAACCAGGCTATGAGGGGTGGCCAGTCCTCTTCTGGCTGTGCCGGGTGGATATTATAACAGAACATGGTCAAGATGTTAAAATGTTCGTAAATGACCAGCATGGTCAAATAATAATAATCATAGTAATTGTCGAGGGTGCAACAAGCACGTCCGGTGAACAGGTCAGGGTTCCGTAGCCGCAGGCAGAACAGTTGAAACTGGAGCAGCAGCATGGCCAGGTGGACTGGGGACAGCAAGGAGTCATCATGCCAGGTAGTCCTAGGGCTCAGGTCCTCCGAGAGAAAGAAAGAAAGAAAGAAAGAGAGAATTAGAGAGAGCATATTTACATTCACACAGGACACTGGATAAGACAAGAGAATACTCCAGATGTAACAGACTGACCCTAGCCCCCCGACACATAAACTACTGCAGCATAAATACTGGAGGCTGAGACAGGAGGGATCAGAAGACACTGTGGCCCCATCCGATGATACCCCCGGACAGGGCCAAACAGGCAGGATATAACCCCACCCACTTTGCCAAAGCACAGCCCCCACACCACTAGAGGGATATCTACAACCACCAACTTACCGTCCGAAGACAAGGCCGAGTATAGCCCACAAAGATGTCTGCCACGGCACAACCCAAGGGGGGGGCGCCAACCCAGACAGGAAGACCACGTCAGTGGCTCAACCTACTCAAGTGACGCACCCCTCCCATGGACGGCATGGAAGAACACCAGTAAGTCAGTGACTCAGCCCCTGTAAAAGGGTTAGAGGCAGAGAATCCCAGTGGGAAGAGGGGAACCGACAAGGCAGAGACAGCAAGGGCGGTTCGTTGCTCCAGCCTTTCCGTTCACCTTCACACTCCTGGGCCAGACTATACTTAATCATAGGACCTACTGAAGAGATAAGTCTTCAGTAAAGACTTAAAGGTTGAGACTGAGTCTGCGTCTCTCACATGGGTAGGCAGACCATTCCATAAAAATGGAGATCATAAGTGACATAGCATCAGGCTATGTGATGTGCATCATGTTCTTGCCTGGGATTTGTGTATATCAGCAGCTACATAGTTTCCTTGGGAGATCCACTTGGTTTCCTCAGCTAGCTGGAAGCCTGTTGCTAAGAGGTTGATGCTGAATCGACCCTGAGGACACAGGGAGGGAGGGAGGAAGGAGAAAGAGAGGAAGGAAGAGAACGAGAGAGAGAGAGAGAGAGAGAGAGAGATAGAGGGCGGGGGAGATATCAGCACTAGGGTTGCAAAATTCGGAGAACTTTAAATAAATTCCCTGATTTCCCCAAAATCACGGTTGGAGGATTCGCAGAATCAGGAGGGAATAAGCTGGAAATCCGGATGTCTCCAACCAGGATTACTGGAAAACCAGGGATTTTATTGAAAGTTCCCAGAATTTTACAACCCTTTCAGCGCCTCCCCCATAAGGCCAACAGCAGGGAGCAGTAGAGAGTAGTTCAATTACATGCCGCAGCTGCTTTTAAGTTTCATCAAAGCCCAGATTATATATGCCCCGCCAAAACCCAGCGACATATACCAGACTCTTTACAGCACAATCAGCTATAAACAGAGATTGTCTCTTGGAACTCTCTTATGGAAGCAGAAGTATTTGTCAAGTTAACAGAGCATGGTGAGTAGTGTATTACTACTGTACATGTGTGCATACGTTTTCTGATTACAAGGTGTGTTGTGTTAATGGAAATTAAAAACATGTTCAATAACTCTTGGAGTCCAATTAAATATTTATTTATTAGCCTATCAAAACCAACATGTTTTGCTGCAATAGTTTTCATTGGGGTCTTTTTCGGTCATTGGAAACACATGGCCTCAGCCACATCTCCTGAAATGATTGAAAAAATTACATTTACATGGGTCGGCACTGGGCCAGCGAACCTGCTCTCACTTGGGGCCAAAGCCAGGACACTGGTACTTTTCAGCCTGCATTTACATAACAATGGTTAACTGTGAACTTTAACACATTCTTACAAAGCAACTGTTTTGTATATGCAGAGGTTGTTGATTCTGCTCTTCACAAGTCCTCACTGTCAGCCCTACCTATGGAAACACAATGTCCCTAGTTTAACATAAGGCTAGCGTAACACTGGAGTTACAGTCGAAAAGCAGCATCAAGAGGGGAGGGAAAGTGGGGGGAAAGTGGGTGAAATGGTGTCTTTGAAGGATGTTTCTTCCTGTTTTACTGGCTTTCCCTTGTGGTGGGCTGCAGTCTGCGACACTCTGGTGGAGACATCATATGTGCCGCACATTTGGAGCTGGCTGGGACTGTGGGAAAGGTGGCATATACACACATAGGGAAAGGTGGCATATACACACATATACAGATAGAACCCATGCACTGGCACTGGCTGAAGCTCATACACACACACACACACACACACACACACACACACACACACACACACACACACACACACACACACACACACACACACACACACACACACACACGTGTGTACACATAGAAACATACATGCATGGACAGTACACACATACGGTGCCTTCAGAAAGTATTCATACCACTTGCACATTTTGTTGTGTTACAGCCTGAATTCAAAATGGATTCAATTGATTTGTTTCCTCACCCATTTACACACAATACCCCATAATGACAAAGTGAAAACATGTTTTTAGACATTTCTGCTAATGTATTGAAAATGAAATAATGAAATATTTCAGTTACATAAGTATTCACACCCCTGAGTCAAAACATGTCAGAATCAGCTTTGGCAGCGATTACAGCTGTCAGTCTTTCTGGGTAAGTCTCAAAGAGCTTTGCACACCTGGATTGTACAATATTTGCACATTATAACTGAAAAAATTCTTCAAGCTCTGTCTACTTGGTTGTTGATCATTGCTAGACAGCCATTTTCAAGTCTTGCCATAGATTTTCAAGCCGATTTAAGTCAAAACTGTAACTAGGCCACTCAGGAACATTCAATGTCGTCTTGGTAAGCAATTCCAGTGTATTTTGCCTTGTGTTTTAGGTTATTGTCCTGCTGAAAGGTGAATTTGTCTCCCAGTGTCAGTTGGAAAGCAGATTCAACAATGTTTTCCTATATGATTTTGCCTGTGCTTAGCTCTATTACGTTTCTTTTCATCCTAACAATCTCCCTAGTCCTTGCCGATGACAAGCATACCCATAACATGATGCAGCCACCATCATGCTCGAAAATATGAAGCGTGGTATTCAGTGATGTGTTAGATTTGCCACAAACATAACGCTTTGTATTCAGGACATAAAGTTAATTTCTTTGCCACATTACTTTAGTGCCTTATTGCAAACAGGATGTATATTTTGGAATATTTTTATTCCAAAACATGCTTCCTTCTTTTCACTCTGTCATTTTAGTTAGTATTGTGGAGTAACTACAATGTTGTTGATCCATCCTCAGTTTTCTCCTGTAACTGTTTCTCCAGCAACTAAGTTAGGATGGACACCTGTATCTTTAAAAAAAAAAAGTAACCTTTATTTAACTAGGCAAGTCAGCTAAAAACACATTCCTATTTACAATGACGGCCTAGACCGGCCAAACTCAGACAGCCCTGGGCCAATTGTGCGCCGCCCTATGAGACTCCCAATCACGGCCGGTTGTAATACAGTCTGGATTTGAACCAGGTTCTATGTAGTGACACCTCTAGCACTGAGATGTAGACCACTGCGCCACTTGGAAGCCCCCATCTTTGTAGTGACTGGGTGTATTGATACACCATCCAAAGTGTGATTTATAACTTCAGCATGCTCAAAGGGATTTCAATGTCTGCCTTTTTTTATTTTAACTATCTACCAATAGTTGTCCTTCTTTGTGAGGCATTGGAAAACCTCCTTGGTCTTTGTGGTTGAATCTGTATTTGAAATTAACTGGTCGACTGAGGGACCCTACAAATAATTGTATGTGTGGGGTACAGAGATGACACTATTATTGCACACGGAGTGAGTCCATGCAACTTATTATGTGACTTATTAAACACATTTTTACTCCTGAAATGATTTAGGCTCACCATAGCAAAGGGATTAAATACTTATTGACTCAAGAAATTTCAGCTTTTCATTTTTAATTAATTAGCAAAAAATTCTAAAAACATAATTCCACTTTGACAATTTGGGGTATTCTGTGTAAACCGGTGACACAACATCTAAATGTAATCCATTTTAAATTCAGGCTGTAGCACAACAAAATGTGGAAAAAGTCAAGTGGTGTGAATACTTTCTGAAGGCACTGTATACAGATACCCTCCACAGCCATATACAGGTGCACTCCCTCACACACTCCCCTGTCTCTGATAGACCCCAGATGAGAGGCAGACATTGCACAACATCATGCAGAGAGACATGGGGTTATTACAGTCTCACACACAGCATCAGTGGTGAGGGGAGAGAGTGGAGAGTGTGTGTGTGTCTGTGTGCCAGCCAGCCGCCTCCTCTCACAGGCAAATAGGATCTGCAGAGACTGGCCCAGGCAGGGAGTGTGTCCAAATCTCCCCTCAGACAGACAAGCCCCTCTGTCCTCAGGACATGTGTGTCTGCTCTGCTCGGTCCCCACTCACAGAAAACACTCCTGCTCTCTCTGTTAACAGCATCACCACACTCAGCACCTCACTAACCTCTTGAGCATGAGGCTCTGCTGGAACTTAGCACACATTGAACTCAACAGCACTGTTAGATGGTAAGACACTAGTGTTGTCACGATACACATCCGACCACAAGGGGCTACAGAGAGTAGTGTGTACGGTCCAGTACATCACTGGGGCTGAGCTCCCTTTCATCCAAGACCTCTATACCAGAGGAAGGCCCTAAAAATTGTCAAAGACTCCAGCCACCCAAGTCACAGTCCGCCCTCTCTGCTTCCGCACAGCAAGCGATACCGGAGTGCCAAGTCTGGGACCAAAAGGCTCCTGAACAGCTTCTACCCAAAAACCATAAAACTTACTCAACAGTTAATTAAACAACCCCCTACCTACATGTACAAAGTACTTCAATTATTGTGTTACTATTTTATTTTGATCTATTTGTTAAAATTCATAATTTTTAACTGCATTTTTGGGAAAGGGCACGTAAGTAAGCATTTAGCAGTCTGCCATTATCTACGCAGTCTACACTTGTTGGATTCGGCGCATGTGACAAATAAAAATGTATTTGATTTGATACCAGTAGGAAGTAAGGAAGCAAAGGAAACAAAATATGAAGCAGACTCAATTTCTTGAGGAAAACAGTCCTAATGTTAGAAAAAACAGCTTTATGTTTTCACTCATAGTCACATTTGTTTATTTTTCAAGCTATAACACACAATATTTTACAAAAGTAAGTTTTAAAGGACCATGGAGTGAAGTCTGTTTTGTGTTTTCTAATTTTCCAAGGAAAATCTGGAATCATAGTATCGCAATTCTGGAATCGTGACAATACTATCAGACACACTGTCAAAGACACATCTAGAAAACAAGATTAACCTAGATTTGTGAGGTCAATAGAAGTCTTAAGTTCTAACCTCAGAACTCACAACCTAGTTCTTACCTGTGGACACCAGGGGGCAGTGTAGCAGTCTCCAGCTGTGGCGAAGGGAACTCTGTGGCCCTTGCGTGTGAAAGCAAACTGTCAGTCTGTAGCTGAATGACAAGAGAGAAAAACAATGGCAGAACATATTAGTAGACACGACAAAGGCTTCGTAAAAATGAATCTGGAACATAGCTCAATCTTTTTGACTGGCCAGCATGGGTATGAAAACTCATATACCAGCAAAATAACAACGTGCATCTTCCAAAATGAGTACACTTTCACATAACCTAAATTGAACCTTGCTTTTAGGGCCACCATAATGGCAATATCAGTATAATTCCATCTACTTAGTGCAATTTAAACTGATCCCCCCAGGCCCTTTAATTGTGTGCTCCTAAATGACCCTAAAAGACATCTTGATCCCATTAACCCCACTCTTCTTGAACTTAATGAAATGTCTCTGTGAGGAGGGGGATAAGGAGGAGAGAAGAGGAGGCTCTTATTTCACAGCATGTTGTGGGAGTCAATCATGGTACTCTGACACTACGTTACATTCAAGTTAGCGTAATTAACTATGATGTAGTGTGTGTGTGTGTGTGTGTGTGTGTGTGTGTGTGTGTGTGTGTGTGTGTGTGTGTGTGTGTTGCAATAATTGACTATAATTGGTAGGGTAGTCTACATGGCCTTGCTGAATTGACCTACTCACTTGCTGAGGTCATACACTTGTGAAGGTGGAGAGGCCAGCAGTGGTGTAGTCTCTACTACACTCACAGTCCCCTCTCATTGCCCTTGTAACAGGACACTGTGTGGGGTCTATCAGTCTAGAAAGGAAAAGAGCAAACATACTGTCTCAATCAAGTTCATATGAAATTTGTCCTCTGTACTTTTGACAGTTACATGATGATAAATGAAGTAATCCACAGCCCCATAGCTTGTTTTACCTGAAGCCAAATACTTCAGAGTAGTTCTCTCCCTCTCAGGTCGTCAGGGTGATGTACTCCCGTGGCTTGTCAGTCTGCATTCCTGCACAGAAGACCTGAGGAGGAAGATGAGCTGGGGAAGCACAGGAAGGAGGAAGAAAGGCTGAGGGAACTCGCGCCAGAGATTTAATTTAAAACCTCTTCAAGACGACATGCTATTTCTAAGCCTGACCTGGGTTGGCCTGGTTCTCAAATGGACAGACAGACAGACAGACAGACAGACAGACAGACAGACAGACAGACAGACAGACAGACAGACAGACAGACAGACAGACAGACAGACAGACAGACAGACAGACAGACAGACAGACAGACAGACAGACAGAAGTTCCCCTCAGTCTCATTCATCTAAAACATGAGAAAATAACTAATGACCAGCCCGCTTGGGTAGCAACTTCAGAATGGAAAAAGAAATGTACTTGTTAAAATCAGGGGCTGGAACGGTTCAGGGAACAGAACCGAAAACAGGAAAATAAGGACATTTTTCAAGTAACATTAACAGAACCTGGAACCAAATTGAACCATTATTTTAAGAGTTTGGGAACCGGTTAATAACGTTATTTTACATTCCAGGCTCTATCTGCACTGATTTGTGAAGTAATTTCATGAACTAAATGTAAACTATTGATTTCACAGGTTAGAAAAAGGAACAGAAAGGAACGATATAAACCGGTACCTTTATTTTGCTGGTCGGAACAGTGAAACAAAATGAAAACAAATGGTGGTTCTGTTCACCATCAGGCTGGAGATCAGACACACTCTTGTTGGTAAAGTAGGGGTATAGCTTAAAAACACTAAAGTGCATTATGGGTAACGTAGTAAGTTAACTTTCATTTATGATGCAATTGTGGTGGTGGGGAGATGTAGCCAAACTGTGAGCCACGCTCTTTTTTCACCGTTAGCCCACTATTTTATTTTGTCATTCAGACTACCTCACATGGTGTACAAGTTTAATACATGTCAACTACTTCAGTGGAATTCCAGACTAACTCGTCATTAGCAGTGGATAAGATCCACAAAGGTAGGAATTACCCCAGAGCATCTGGCCCGGGAGGTAAGGCTCCCCTGAGTCGTCCCGACTACAGTCTGGAGGCGAGGCAGGAAAGGTAACACTCTGGACGTCACTGTAGCTAGGGGGCAGATGGCCTAAAAGAGAGAACAAAGAAACATTTAGGAGAGGTATAGCTATGTTACAGAGGTGTATTACACACATACTTTATAACAGGAGTTAGGTAAAGAAGAGCCTGAGGTTACTGTATGTCTACTGAAAGGCTGGGCTGCTGCAGGCTTCGCTGGCCTCTGGTTTAGTGTCTGAGGGACAACAGTCTCTGCCTAGTCCCTCAGCAGAAATACACTGCACTGTCCTCTCCATTACTCCATCTCCACAGCTCACTTAACACTGAGGGGGAGAAAAGAGCAGGAGTAAGGCTACCTGCCAGGGGCAATGCCAGGGCAGTTGGACGAAGACTGATGCCCATTGGCCTTTTCTGAGTTATCATATTTGAAAAGACTGATCGTGGATGGGGTTAGGGTTTGTTTTTAGCACCAGCAAAAAGTTGGCTCCAAATGTCAAGGTGGCTCACTAGGTTTATTTTATGTTTCATCTGAGAACCCTCACTACATTGAATATGGATTATGTCAAAACAGGATATAAGAGATGGGAAACATTACTCAGCATGACCAACAATGGTAATACTACAACACTAGGGTTTCAACAATTTCAAAACCTCCCTTTGACTTCCTGTAAGACTGTAGAGTATGTGAACTTGTTGATTTGATGTGCTGGATGAAGAGTGAGAATTAATAAATAACATAATGGCAGTGTGGTATCGACATTACAGCAGTGTGTTGAGACATGTTTGTAGTCCAGACTTACTTTTATGATGGAGCTGACAGAAGTCTCAGGCCATCACCCTCGTTCTCTACATCCAGATGTACACTGAGTGTACAAAACATGCTCTTTCCATGACATAGACTGACCAGGTGAATACAGGTGAAAGCTATGATCCCTTATTGATGCCATTTGTTAAATCCACTTCAATCAGTGTAGATGAAGGGGAGGAGACAGGTTAAAGAAGGATTTTTAAGCCTTGCGACAATTGAGACATGGTTTGTGTATGTGTGCCATTCAGAGGGCGAATGGGCAAGACAAACTATTTAAGTGCCTTTGAACAGGGTATGGTAGTAGGTGCCAGGTGCACTGGTTTGAGTGTGTCAAGAACTGCAATGCTGCTGGGTTTTTCCTGCTCAACAGTTTTCCATGTGTATCAATAATGGTCCACCACCCAAAGGACATACAGCCAACTTGACACAACTGTGGGAAGCATTGGAGTCAACATGGGCCAGCATCCCTGTTGAACACTTTCGACACCTTGTAGAGTCCATGCGACTGAAATTTGATTTCTGGTTGAAATCTGGTTTCAGAGCTGGTCATGGGTGCACCTCAGCCACGCTCAAGGTCCTAAACGATATCGTAACCGCCATCGATAAGAAACAATACTGTGCTGCCATATTCATTGACCTAGCCAAAGCTTTCGACTCTGTCAATCACCACATCCTCATCGGCAGACTCAATAGCCTTGGTTTCTCAAACGATTTCATCACCTGGTTCACCAACTACTTCTCTGATAGAGTTCAGTGTGTCAAATCCGAGGGCCTGTTGTCCGGACCTCTGGCAGTCTCTATGGGGGTGCCACAGGGTTCAATTCTCGGGCTGACTCTTTTCTCTGTATACATCAATGATGTTGCTCTTGCTGCTGGTGATTCTCTGATCCACCTCTACGCAGACAACACCATTCTGTATACTTCTAGTCCTTCTTTGGACACTGTGTTAACAACCCTCCAGACGAGCTTCAATGCCATACAACTCTCCTTCCGTGGCCTCCAACTGCTCCTAAATACAAGTAAAACTAAATGCATGCTCTTCAACCGATTGCTGCCTGCACCTGCCCGCCTGTCCAGCATCACTTCTCTGGACGGTTCTGACTTAGAATATGTGGACAACTACAAATACCTAGGTGTCTGGTTAGACTGTAAACTCTCCTTCCAGACTCACATCAAACATCTCCAATCCAAAGTTAAATCTAGAATTGGCTTCCTATTTCGCAACAAAGCATCCTTCACTCATGCTGCTAAACATACCCTCGTAAAACTGACCATCCTACCGATCCTCGACTTCGGCGATGTCATTTACAAAATAGCCTCCAATACCCTACTCAACAAACTGGATGCAGTCTATCACAGTGCCATCCGTTTTGTCACCAAAGCCCCATATACTACCCACCACTGCGACCTGTACGCTCTCGTTGGCTGGCCTTTGCTTCATAATCGTCGCCAAACCCACTGGCTCCAGGTCATCTACAAGACCCTGCTAGGTAAAGTCCCCCTTATCTCCGATCACTGGTCACCATAGCAGCACCCACCTGTGGCACGCGCTCCAGCAGGTATATCTCTCTGGTCACCCCCAAAGCCAATTCCTCCTTTGGCCGTCTCTCCTTCCAGTTCTCTGCTGCCAATGACTGGAACGAACTACAAAAATCTCTGAAACTGGAAACACTTATCTCCCTCACTAGCTTTATGCACCAGCTGTCAGAGCAGCTCACAGATCACTGCACCTGTACATAGCCCATCTATAATTTAGCCCAAACAACTACCTCTTCCCCTACTGTATTTATTTATTTTATTTATTTTGCTCCTTTGCACCCCATTATTTCTATGTCTACTTTGCACTTTCTTCTACTACAAATCTACCATTCCAGTGTTTTACTTGCTATATTGTATTTACTTTGCCACCATGGCCTTTTTTGCCTTTACCTTCATTATCTCACCTCATTTGTTTACATTGTATATAGACCTATTTTTCTACTGTATTGTTGACTATGTTTGTTTTACTCCATGTGTAACTCTGTGTTGTTGTATGTTGTCGAACTGCTTTGCTTTATGAGAACTTGTTCTCAACTTGCCTACCTGGTTAAATAAAGGTGAAATAAATAAAAAATAAATACAAATTGAGGCAGTTCTGAGGGCAAAAGGAGGTGCAACCCAATATTAGTAAGGTGTTCTTAATGTTTGTACATTCAGTGTATGTACGTAGTAACTCAAGTGACTTGCCTAGTTAAATAAAGGTTAAATAAATAAAAGTGTTGTGACGCTGTTGGACAGTGTTATGGTGGTAATCCAAGTTTAGATGTTTTTTGGAAGGGCTTGAGAGGCCTTGCCTTGCGTCAGAAAACTTTCAGCTCTTACAAATGCACTCCAGCTGGTCTTCATCTACCTTATGCGTCCAACGCTGTCAAACAAATGAAATACCTGGAATTGTTATTGTGAGCTGAGCAGCCTTGCTGTGCCTTAGTGGAATTTAGCCTGTCATAGCAGGCTGATGGGTTTGGGCTAATGTAAAACCATTCTAAAAGTGTTATTATAACAATTATAACATTATGACAACTATAACATTATAATTTTAACAGCACCAAGTAGCCTATACAACTATATTGGACAAATGGACAGAGGAACTTGCTCATAGTATGAAATATTAGAACTCCTAGCTATTAGAATGAGTGGCATAGCCTATGTTATGTTAATCTATGTTATGTTCATCTATGTTATGTTAATCTATGTTATGTTAATCTATGGTGAGAAAAACAAAGAACAGACTGCCACTAAAAACCTTTCCGCAAGCTTTCAGGTTAACTGACAGAGGAGGAAGGCAATATAACAGTTGGTCGAGAAACTAGCTCAGCTCACAAAGGCATTAGACCTGAAAGGACAGGGCATATGGTACAAATGTACGTGTGTAGCTGTCAGAGCACAAGTTGGAGCTACCTTTCCAATACTTTCAGATCTGCATGAAGTGACTATGAGATATAGCAAATCAAATCACATTTTATTTGTCACATGCTTCGTAAACAACAGGTGTAGATTAACAGTGAAATGCTTCCTTACGGGTCCTTTTCCTACAATGTAAAGTTAAAGTCTTTATGCATCTTAATGTGCTCTAATATCATAAGAACATTTCTTTGGGGCTAATTCACAACCTGATTAAGTAGAGACTTAAGTGGAGACTTAATCAGGTGGAGAATTAGCCAAACATACCCTCGTAAAACTGACTATCCTTGACTTCGGCGATGTCATTTACAAAATAGTCTCCAACACTCTACTCAGCAAACTGGATGCAGTCTATCACAGTGCCATCCGTTTGTCACCAAAGCCCCATATACCACCCACCACTGCGACCTGTATGCTCTCGTCGGCTGGCCCTCACTACATATCCATCGCCAGACCCACTAGCTACAGGTCATCTATCAGCTCACTGGTCACGATAACAACACCCACCCGTAGCACACGTTCCAGCAGGTATATCTCACTGATCATCCCCAAATCCAGCACCTACTTTGACCGCCTTTCCTTCCAGTTCTCTGCTGCCAATGACTGGAACGAATTGCAAAACTCACTGAAGTTGGAGACTTATATCTCCCTCACTAACTTTAAACATCAGCTATCTGAGCAGCTAACCGATCACTGCAGCTGTACACAGCCCATCTGTAAATAGCCCATCTAATCTGCCTACCTCATCCCCATATTGTTTTCATTTACTTTTTTGCTCTTTTGCACACCAGTATTTCTACTTGCACATCATCATCTGCACATCTATCACTCCAGTGTTAATTTGCTAAATTGTAATTACTTTGCTACTATGGCCTATTTATTGCCTTACCTCCTCATGCCATTTCCACACACTGAGTATATATGTTTTTTTTTCTAATGTGTTATTGACTGTATGTTTGTTTATTCCATGTGTAACTCTGTGTTGTTGTTTGTGTCGCACTGCTTTGCTTTATCTTGGCCAGGTCGCAGTTGTAAATGAGAACTTGTTCTCAACTGGCCTACCTGGTTAATATAAAGGTGAAATAACAATTTCAAAAACTAAAAGACTCAAAATACATTAGCTAGATCCCTAACTCTAAAGATAATACCCACTCATAGTATCAGTGCATTAATCTAACAGTACATTTAATTTAGCAGTCTCAGGCTTGGGGGTAAAAGCTGTTCAGGGTCTTGTTGGTTCCAGACTTGGTGCACTGGTACCGCAGTGGCTAAACGGACTAGAGGCATGAGGAGTTCCAGCCTCCGGAACTTTCAGTGAGGCAATTTGACCCGCCAAACGTCCAACAGCAGCATGAGGTTAACTGCCATAATTACCTTCAGCTGTTTGCAGCTTGAGGGGTGCCAAGGCGGTATTTTCTCTCTACTAATTAGGCTACACTCTCCTCTAAGTGCAGTGATTTCATGCTGCTTGTTGACCTAGATTTAAGGCTTCCTGAACATAAATAAAAAAAATACTACTTTAATGCATCCTTTAAAGACAAAAAGTCTGAAAAAACCCAACCAACATAGACTGATAACAGTGTGTATGATAGCCTGTTGATCAGAGCTTTTGGCTACCCAAAGAAAATTGTTGATGAGGTCAGATTGGGTCAGATTTCATGTTCAATAAACATTTTCTTTAGAGTATACCTCTCTCGCTCATATTCACTATATAGGCCTACAGTATTTGTAAAGGATTGGAATCCAGTGGTGTGTATTCATGAATGCCAAGGGAAGACAGCCTTCCCCAAAAATTAGACCAATAATAAAAAATAAAAAATAATTATAATAACGTGTCTTTCACCTCTCTGTGTTTCATAAGTGTCCTTCAATTCGCAAGTGGCTGAATGTATCCCACTGGAGAAAGCATCAGAGTGAGCAAAACAGTGCCCCTCTGTCTCAGTATGTGTGGCTAATCTATCTGATGCTGTCTGGTCAAAAAGAGTATGACATTGTTGCCGCCAGTAGCGTTGAATTCAATAGCAAACGAAGGCAGCGAGCATTTGGCCTCCCTTAATATTTTTTTTTATTAGAAAAGAATAGCCAATCAGCATTGAGCTAAACTCAGTGAGCACAACTGTGAATGTTCCTAGCACACCCCCAAAAAACGTGTGAAGGGAAGCTAATTTGGATTTGGCTTCACATCAATCACATCACATCAAAAGCAAAACGTCATTGACAAAAAAACTCTGAATTGTTGTATGTCGTTATGTCGTTGTCCTCCGGTGGCTAGCTAGCGAGCTAAAATCATCCCTTTCCTAAATTAGCCATGGATGGAGATATGGATTTGGACTTGGTGATTATAACGGTGATTCTGATCCAACCATAAATTCATACATTGTGCCTCTGGCCTGAGAGAATGGAAGTTCAATATGTCGCTAGATGTAGTAAGTTAACGTTAACTAGTTAGCTGGCTCATCATTGCCAATGAAAGTAAGTTATGCTAGTTAGCAAGCCCTGTAGTCAGGTAGCCTAGTTGAGGACAACAAAAACTAAAAGTGTGTAGGTAACTGCATGACAGTCAGAGAATTTTGGCAACATGAAAGAGAGGAGGACGGTATTAGTACAAACACACCAACACACACACACACACACACACACACACACACACACACACACACACACACATACACACACACACACATACACACACACACACACACACAGAAATCAGTATCATCAACAGCCACATGAAATTGTTTTTGGTATCTTTTAGTTGTCACTAAGCATAGGTGATTTGATGATGTTGAAGTTGAAATGGTGCTGGAATGACATTAGCTAAGGCAGCTTCTGTTTTTTGTTGTTGTTGCGACTTGCGGTAAATCTCTGTGGTTCTAAATCTGTAGTTGTTTAGTAGTCCAAAAATGGCAGAAACATTCATTTGCTTGACCATGCTGTTTGTTACATGCAATATGCTTTGTGGACTTCACCGGATAGATGTTGTTCTCTGGTTCTCTTTTGTTTTCGTAACAGGTCGCCAAAAAACCTATGGGATCTCCTTCCCCTTCACACGATGTGATTGAGATGCTTAATATCAAAGATGTTACAGTCACGCCACACCCTTACTGTACCCACATGACCTGTCACCATAACTGGCAGTGTGGAGTGACATACTGTCTTTTCTTCACACCCTCGAGGAGGTGCCGTGAGTAGTTGATTTTATCTAATCTACTCCCCCTCGCTCTTGTTATTGTGCCGGCCCATTCTAGCGAAAGTTTATTGCTTTTTGTCAGGCATTTCCATCTCTGAGTCCACCAACACCAATACTGACAGTCCACACTTGACTGTGCCTGCCAGATAGCTTCATATAGGTGTGAGTTTTGAACATTGATACATCTTTTTTTATATATACATTTTTTTTTATTTACTCCCGTTTGCTGCCAGCTGTGACAGAGCCTGGACTTGAACCAGGTTCTCTAGTGGCACAGCCTTAGACCACTGTGCCACTCGGGAGGCCCACCTTGACACATATTTAGGCAGGAGTCTCGACCCCAAAGCACTATGGATCGGAGCCAACGGTAAGTATAACATTCTCTCGAAGCATTTGAAGCTGATATCAAGGCATTTGAAGCATACGCCGAAACATATAGAGACAAAAATCTATATTTCTTTAGCTTTTTCTTGGAACACACTTGTGTGCTGTACAAAGGATGTCATTCCACCCATGTCAACAGTTTTAAAAACAACTCCCAGCCTTAGATGAGGACACATTTTGTACAGTATAGCAGCTGTTGCTCTCACTGTCAGAAATTCAAACCGAGAGTTGAAATCTTGACTTGAGCGCTTTGGGTGCGGAGCCTTCGGATTCTCATCAGATGAGTCTGCCACACAGTCCAATGATCATTCCAAATGTGCCAGGTCAAATGATGGGACTCACTCCCTTCATGATCCACCGCTAAATAAACGCCATCGCTCGTCCTTGCATGGCACAAATTTAGAGAGATACGAAAGGAGATTAAGTCACTGGACAGTCGTATGGAAACCCTTGAGTCTGCCCTCGAGAACATCCTGGCCAGGCTTCCCCCGCCGGTACCAAACCCAACCCCTACCTCTGAACGGAGCGTGGATGTTGAATCAGATGACACTGACGTACTGTCCACAAGAGCCTCCCACTCTTATGACAAAGTCTATGAGTACTCTGATGATGCTATGTACCACAGCTCTAGCATCTTCCAGTCCCAGCTTGCCGGCCTGGCAGTGACGGTCGACCAGAAAATATCCTTGTCTGAAATTTTTGAGAGTGCAAGCAAGAACCTCAATATGGAGCATGCATCTACTACCACATCCACATCCAAGTTTGATGAACTCAGTTATTCAAAGACTGAGACATTCATTCTGTTGTTCGAAGACCTTGTGCGTGAGCAATGCACTTGGAGCACACCAGCTGACAGAACCCCTGCCATGCCAAGCATATGCACTCGCTTAGCTACAGTTCATGGTGCAGATGAGAATGGATTTGGCCACTTATCCCATATGGACAAATACTTTGCTTCTCTTGTTCTTCTCTCCGTCACAGTTCAGACCTAAAGCTGCATAACAAACAATGCAGGGTGTCATGTAATAATCTTCCCAGCATGAAATAGTTCCCAATCATTCTGATTGTGTTGTGATTGTTGTCATAGTTCCTCTTGGCACCAGAGGGTGGCAGAGACTGCCCTAGAAACTTTTATTGGACTCACGTGTGTCTTATTATTTTGTGATGGTGTCCCTGTTAAAAGAGGTGTGTTTTCTGTGGACCTTTACAGAAGCCTGAATTGTATACCATGTGCGGTTGTTTCCTGAGTGAGGTCTCGAGTGTTTTTCTAGTGTACATTGATTCTGCTGCTACTGTTTCTCAGTAAAGTATTTATGTTTATCCTTAGCCACTGATTCCTTGTCTGGTCTCTTCTCTGCACCTGAGTCCAGCCTCACCACATCACAATTGTGACATCATGTTATAGAAATGTGCACAGCGAGAAAATGTTCCCAGTCAATAATTGCACGCGCGTATCTTTGTGTGGATGGCTGAGCTCGTGTGGATCTCTCACACCCCCCCTCTCCATTATTAGCTGTTAGTTGGTCGAGATGGCATGTTCTCAGAGGTGTGCAGTTTTAGTTTGTTTGTATAGCTAAATAAACAAATATAAAAGCTAGGTTTTAGCTAAAGTATAAACAACAATTTCACATCTCCACTAGTTACTTTTGATAACCAAATGTATTGAGCTAGCTATCTGCCATTCCGTGCATCACATGCTAGGCTACACTAGCTAGCTAGAACAACTAGCTTGTGTTCACAACTAGCTTATAACTTTACCCATCGCCTCTCACATTACCTAAAGCCAACAGTAGCCTCTGCTGGAGAAATCCTTGAGTAGAAAGTAATTGGCAGCGCTGCAAATAAATGCAATGTTAATTAGCGATAAAGCCAAATCAACTATCAACACTATTGCCAAAGATTTATATAACTAACCCATGGCACTGAAATTTCTCCAAAATAATCTGTTTTTGCTGTCTTTTGTCACTTGAGTGGCCTCTGCTGTCATAATGTGGAACTGAAGACTCAACTGTGTTGCGAGTGTGTCTTCCAAGTTTGTCACCAGAATATTTCCAAGGAGAAAGCAAGTCCTTGATGGCATGTATGGCCATATGCTTAATTCATAGGTTGATAACAGAAATTGACAGTGAAATATTTGAGTGAACAGATTTTATTTCAGGATATAAGAGGAAGAGACATTACAGGCTATCCAAAAGAAAACTATCATCCTCCCCCTGGCAGATATCAGACCAAAAGCAATAGATGTAAAACGTGCATAAACCAGTCACATTTCATTGAGCTGCTGTCTTATAGCTGGTATTTTACACTTTAAAACCTCTTGACGCACGTTAAGGCCAGGGGGCGCTATTGCGAATTTTGAAAAAAATATGTGCCCATTTTAAATGGCCTCCTACTCAAACTCAGAAGCTAGGATATGCATATAATTAGTAGATTTGGATAGAAAACACTCTAAAGTTTCTAAAACTGTTTAAATGGTGTCTGTGAGTATAACAGAACCGAACGAGAGGCCTGGAAAGTTTGTCATAGGGGGAGGGCCATTACTACTATGATGCGCATGCCTGTGGGTACTCTCTCGTTCCGAAGCGTTTAGTAAGACAATGCAATCGTCCACCTTGAATATTATTGAAGCTCTGATTGAAAAAGGCCCTAAAGATTTATGTTATACAACGTTTGACATGTTTGAACGAACGTAAATACATTTTTTTTGCACATTCGTGACGACAAGTCCTGCGCCTCATACATTATGAGTAGCCTCCAGAACGCGCTAACAAGGAGCTATTGGGACATAAATTATTAACTTTTTCGAACAAAACTACATTTGTTGTGGACCTGGGATTTCTGGAAGTGCCTTCTGATGAAGATAATCAAAGGTAAGGGAATATTTACAATAGTACATTTGATTTTAGATGGTTCCAAGATGGCGCTAACCTGTATCGCCTAGCCTATTTTTTTGAGCATAGCACCTCGTTTATTGCAAAGTGTGATTTCCCAGTAAAGTTATTTTTAAATCTGGCAATGTGGTTGCATTCACGAGTTGTTAATCTATAATTCTTTGAATGCCAATATTATATTTTACCAATGTTTTCGAATAGTAAGTTTGTAAATTGTAGCGCTGATTCACTGGAAGCATTTGAGGGAAAATATTATCTGAACATCACGCGTCGATGTAAAATGCTGTTTTTATATATAAATATGAACTTTATCGAACAAAAGAATGCATGTATTGTGTAACATGATGTCCTAGGAGTGTCATCTGATGAAGATTGTCAAAGGTTAGTGCTTCATTTAGCTGTGTTTTGGTTATTTGTGATGCATGTGGTTGGTCGGAAAATGGCGGTGTGGCTATTGTGTCGATGTACTCTCCTAACATTATGTAATGTTTTGCTTTCGCTGTAAAGCCTTTTTGAAATCGGACAACGTGGTTCGATTCAGGAGAAGTGTATCTATAAAATGGCGTAAAATAGTCCTATGTTTGAGAAACAGAATTTATTAGATTTGGTTATGAATATGGCGCTCTGATTTTTCGCTGGATGTTGATCCCGGTTACGGGATCAGCGCTTCAATTAATTAAAAAGCAAATTAAATGAGTAGATATGCCCCCCACCAAATTGAGATGCTGACCAACAAAAATAAAGTAATACATTTCTGTATACTTCCAACCATTTAGGATAATAGAATTAACCAAGGCTCAGCACTATGGCTGTTTTTACACAGGCAACCCAATTCTGAACTATTGGCATAAACAGTAATTGGGCAACAGATCAATTAGTTGGAAAACAATCAGAATTGGTGCTGCCTGTGTAAACGCAGCCTATGTGGTTTCCTCAACCCTTGCTGAAGAAGGTGCTGAAATGTTGTTTATTTCCATTAAATCAGGTGTGTCAAACTCATTACTCGGAGGGCCGAGTGTCTGCGGGTTTTCGCTCCTCCCTTGTACTTGATTGAGGAATTAAGGTCACTAATTAGTAAGGAACTCCATTCACCTGGTTGTCTATGTCTTAATTGAAAGGAAGAACCAAAACCCCACATACACTCGGCCAGGGGTTAGGCTGAAAACACGCAGGCACTCAGCCCTGCGTGGGATGAGTTTGACACATGTGCATTGAATGATTAGAGTATACAGTGCATGCCTGACTTTATTATTATATAAGTAAACAAAGCTGTAGGCTACTTTAAGCTAAGAATAAGTGCAAACAACGTAACAAGAAGCAGACCCCTAAACATTAAGAAGACAATAAGAAATATAGGCTATCTTATAAGAAAGGAAAACAGTTATGAAATCCTATTTACTTGACATGATGAGCGAGACATACCTTAATAACGATTTGCTGGTGTTACAATATGATGGTGGCATACATACAAAATAAAAAGCATACATGTTAATAGGGATGTGCATCTTTCCCTTTGAAAACGATTTGATAGATATCTAGCTAGATACATGGGCTTCAATACGATATAGGAATTATACATTTTAGGTTAAACCTACCTAACCACACTGAGGATGATTACAGTTGAACACAATGTACAGCACCAGTCAAAAGTTTGGAACCACATACTCATTCAATGGTTTTTCTTTATTTTTACTATGTTCTATAATTGTGGAATAATAGTGAAGACATCATAACTATGAAATAACACATATGGAATCAAGTAGTAACCAAAAGCGTTAAAAAAAAGATTCTTCAAAGTAGCCACCCTTTGCCTTGATGACAGCTTTGCACACTCTTGGCATTCTCTCAACCAGCTTCATCTGGAATGCTTTTCCAACAGTCTTGAAGGAGTCCCCACATATTCCGAGCACTTGTTGACTGCTTTTCCTTCACTCTGCGGTCCAACTCATCCCAAACCATCTCAATTGGGTTGAGGTCTGGTGATTTTGGAGGCCAGGTCATCTGATGCAGCACTCCATCACTCCCCTTCTCGGTCAAATAGCCCTTACACAGCCTGGAGGTGTGTTGGGTCATTGTCCTGTTGAAAAACAAATGATAGTCCCACTAAGCAAAAACCAGATTGGATGGCGTATCGCTGCAGAATGCTGTGGTACAGTGGTTGCTCAACTAAAGTTTTGAGATTATGCTGCGGGACTTAGAGGTCATTTGTGGTTTAGTACGGTACCCTGTGTCACTGCTTCATTGCTCCAGACCACCGCAAGGGGGAGTTAGAGCACGGATTATGCCTTTGGGTCCCATTTTGATAATAAAGCATTTAAAGGCTGACAGTTGATTTTCTGCATTCATGAATTAAATCTCTTTAGGTGACATGTTGCAGTTCATCTGATAAAGGTGCACATGGGCCTATTTATGAATTCGGAAGGCAGAAAGCTGTACACCACATGGGTATAAAGATTGTCTTAGGGTCATATAAGCCGGCAGTTATAAAATCATTTACACACCACAAAAAACAAAAACACACACACACATGCACACACACATGCGCACACACACACACACACACTCACACACACACAATGAGAAATTGAGATTATGTTTGCTACTGATTGAACTCAGACAAAACTAAAACTTTCTTGTGTGTGTGCAGCATCTCTCCTCCACGACCCCACACATGACTCAAGTTCACAGACAAAATAAAAACAATTTCAGACAAAATAAACAACATTTCAGACAAAATAAACATTTCTTGAAAGCATTGTTTACTAATGGGGAATGCAGTCAGAGGCTATAAAGGTGCTGCAGATGACACTCCCCCCAGTTCTCTCTTTGCTGAAGCCATGAGTGCATGTTTCAGTGCCCAACAGGTCGTGATCAGATTTTTTCAGATGTCCAGGAGGAACAAGAGAACAATGATTTAGAAGAGGAGGAGGTATCTGAAGAAGAAGATGGGGAAAAATAGAACCCAGAGCACGATGCATCATCTTCAGATGAAGAACAAATTCCCCAAGCTGAAAGAGAGACATTTTCTCAAAGAACAGCAAAATAACATGGTCCTTGTCACCATATGACAACCAAGGCAGAATTACAGCACAAAATATCACAAGGATGACCCCAGGGCCCACAAGACATGCAGTTGCCCATGCCCAGGACATCACTTCAACAATCTACATGTTCATCACACCAGCCATCGAAAAAATCATCTTGGAGATGACAGATTTGGAGGGTTTCCGTAAATATGGAGACAACTGGAAAAGGATGGACGAGATTGACCTGCGTGCCTACATACAGTAGGGCTGCCAATCTTAGAGGGTGTGTATAGGTCCTGAGGCGAGGCTACATGTAGTCTCTGGAATGCAGAGAGTGGAAGGGCGTTTTTATGTGCCACGATGCCACTGAAAGTCTTTCACACTTTCTCAAGAATGCTACGATTTGATAACCGTGAGACAAGACCTGCAAGACGTGTGAGAGACAAACTGGCGACCAGAAGAGAGGTCTGGGAGAAGTGGATGGAGCGTCTGCCATGCCTCTACAACCCTGGGCTGGAAATAACAATGAATGAGCAACTGGTTCCATTCAGAGGTACATTTTTATTTTCATATCTGTAATGTAAGTGATTTTCACTGTCAATTGTATTATGTATTGCTGTAATATCATTGATTTATGTGATTGTTTTCTGTGACACTGATACTAATTACTGATAGTAATCTCTTTTGTCAAAAGGTCGCTGTCCTTTCCAGCAGTATATCCCCAGCAAGCCAGCAAAGTATGGCATCAAGATATGGGTGGCCTGTGACGCACAATCCAGCTACGCTTGGAAGATGCAAGTCTACATAGGGAAGCCGACCAGTGGAGGCCCGGAGAAGAACCAGGGGATGCGTGTTGTGCTTGATGTGACAGTTGGACTGAGGGGGCGCAATGTCACGTGTGACAATTTATTCACCTCTTATGAACTCAGCCAGCAGCTCCTTAAGAGGGAGGTCACCATGGCTGGCACAGTTAGAAAGAACAAGCCTGAGCTCCCACCTGCACTCCTCACAACAAAGGGTAGAGAGGCCTTCTCATCAAAGTTTGCCTTCACCCCCACCACCACTAGTTTCTTACCTCCCAAAGAGGAACAAGAATGTGGTCCTCCTGAGCACACTGCACAAAACGGCTGAGATCAGTGATCGTGAGGACAGGAAGCCAGCCATCATCCTGGACTACAACCACAACAAAGGAGGCGTGGACAACCTGGACAAGGTGATTGGACCAGTAACGGAGCCTCTCTATGGAGGGGGGTGTGTGGAAACCACCGGAAAATCCACCGTTTATTTTGGCACAACTCCGTAATGCCTACAAGCAAAATCTCCATGGTAACACATACCGTACAAACAACTAACAACGCTCGTGGTGCAGGCACGAACCCCTTACATGTTGCATACAGCAAAATAATCCCGCACACAGCCTAACCTGCTGCGGGGAAATATAAAGCCACCGAAATCAACAAAACAAGACACAGGTGTGTAAAACCAGACAGAACTAAATGAAAGGGAAAATGGGATTGGTGGCAGCTAGCAGGTCGGCGACGACGACCGCCGAGCACCGCCCGAACAGGGAGAGGAGCCACCTTCGGTGGAAGTCGTGACAGGAACTTACAGCTGCAGGAGGATGACTGCCCGCTGGCCCCTGGTCATCTTCCATAACATCAGTGATGTGTCCTCATACAATGCCTTCATGATATGGAACAAGATCAACCCTACCTGAATTCCCGATAAGCAGAAACAAGAGGAGGGTGTTGGAGCAGCTGGGAAAGGCACTTGTAATCCCACACATTCAAAGAAGGGAGCGCCTCCCACACACAGCAGCCTCTGCAGCGCTTGTGTTCAGGG
Organism: Salmo trutta; assembly: GCF_901001165.1. Lineage (NCBI taxonomy): Eukaryota > Metazoa > Chordata > Actinopteri > Salmoniformes > Salmonidae > Salmo > Salmo trutta. Next base: position 24,188,237 of record NC_042970.1, on the reverse strand, counting down.
GGCTGAATCTTGTCCTGATCCACCTAAGGCTGCAGCTGGGGCAGGCAAGAGGAGGAGATGCCAATTCTGCCCCCCAAAGAAGGACTGTAAAACAAACACTATGTGCTGCACATGTGAGAAGTACATCTGCAAAGTCCATGCACACACACTTGTATACTGTCCTACATGTGCTAATTAGAGTTGATTGATTTATGTTCTTCATGTTTTTGTTTTGTATTTATTATCTTGTTTTATTCTTATTTATTGTTGTTTATACACCTTGTGGGTGGGGGCAATGGTTAAAAAATTGGAGAAGACTAGTATTTTGTAGTTGAATTCCTCATTGTACAGTATATAAAAATATATCATCATGTTTCCAAAAAGGTTCATGACTGTTATTGTTTCCCTTCAATAAAATACATTCAAAAGTACTTTCTGCATGTATGTTTACACCTATACAGGACCTTTAGCAATAATAATAATAAACCTCTACTTTAGTAAAGAAAACAATTATGACAGGTGTGTTGTAAAAGAAATGAGTGGTGTCCACTGATTAAATGGAGTCTTTCTGCATTTTGAAGAGGGAACACCCAGATATTCACAAAGTTTGTGATGAATGACAGGTTGTTCACAACCGCTCACTTTCGGTTATTTGAAAACAAAATCATCTCCAATATGTTGTTATTTTTTAAAAAAGGACTTGAAAATAAGATCATGAACTCTGCAAACAACGTTTCCAGTCCGAGAATGAGAATGGTAAATGACTGTAATTAACACATTAATTCAATAAATTGGAATTCAAAATATGCCATCCATCCACCCATTATGTGCTATTAGCAGCCCAATAGACTCTTGCCAAGAAGGAGGGTAGGGGGAAAATTGTATCGTTACGTATTAATGTTTTCAATTGATGCCAAACAAGTTCGATCGTGTTGAAATCAGGAGGCCTACATGTAGAGATAAATATACACTGCTCAAAAAATAAAGGGAACACTAAAATAACACATCCTAGATCTGAATGAATGAAATAATCTTATTAAATACTTTTTTCTTTAACATAGTTGAATGTGCTGACAACAAAATCACACAAAAAGAATCAATGGAAATCCAATTTATCAACTCATGGAGGTCTGGATTTGGAGTCACACTCAAAATGAAAGTGGAAAACCACACTACAGGCTGATCCAACTTTGATGTAATGTCCTTAAAACAAGTAAAAATGAGGCTCAGTAGTGTGTGTGGCCTCCACGTGCCTGTATGACCTCCCTACAATGCCTGGGCATGCTCCTGATGAGGTGGCAGATGGTCTCCTGAGGGATCTCCTCCCAGACCTGGACTAAAGCATCCGCCAACTCCTGGACAGTCTGTGGTGCAACGTGACGTTGGTGGATGGAGCGAGACATGATGTCCCAGATGTGCTCAATTGGATTCAAGTCTGGGGAACGGGCGGGCCAGTCCATAGCACGAATGCCTTCCTCTTGCAGGAACTGCTGACACACTCCAGCCACACGAGGTCTAGCATTGTCTTGCATTTGGAGGAACCCAGGGCCAACCGCACCAGCATATGGTCTCACGAGGGGTCTGAGGAGCTCATCTCGGTACCTAATGGCAGTCAGGCTACCTCTGGCGAGCACATGGAGGGCTGTGCGGCCCCCCAAAGAAATGCCACCCCACACCATGACTGACCCACCGCTAAAACGGTCATGCTGGAGGATGTTGCAGGCAGCAGAACGTTCTCCACGTCATCTCCAGACTCTGTCACGCCTGTCACGTGCTCAGTGTGAACCTGCTTTCATCTGTGAAGAGCACAGGGCGCCAGTGGCGAATTTGCCAATCTTGGTGTTCTCTGGCAAATGCCAAACGCCCTGCACGGTGTTGGGCTGTAAGCACAACCCCCACCTGTGGACGTCGGGCCCTCATACCACCCTCATGGAGTCTGTTTCTGACCGTTTGAGCAGACACATGCACATTTGTGGCCTGCTGGAGGTCATTTTGCAGGGCTCTGGCAGTGCTCGTCCTGCTCCTCCTTGCACAAAGGCGGAGGTAGCGGTCCTGCTGCTGGGTTGTTGCCCTCCTACGGCCTCCTCCACGTCTCCTGATGTACTGGCCTGTCTCCTGGTAGCGCCTCCATGCTCTGGACACTACGCTGACAGACACAGCAAACCTTCTTGCCACAGCTCGCATTGATGTGCCATCCTGGATGAGCTGCACTACCTAAGCCACTTGTGTGGGTTGTAGACTCCGTCTCATGCTACCACTAGAGTGAAAGCACCGCCAACATTCAAAAGTGACCAAAAGATCAGCCAGGAAGCATAGGAACTGAGAAGTGGTCTGTGGTCACCACCTGCAGAACCACTCCTTTATTGGGGGTGTCTTGCTAATTGCCTATAATTTCCACCTGTTGTCTATTCCATTTGCACAACAGCATGTTAAATTTATTGTCAATCAGTGTTGCTTCCTAAGTGGACAGTTTGATTTCACATTTCACAAGTGTGATTGACTTGGAGTTACATTGTGTTGTTTAAGTGTTCCCTTTATTTTTTTGAGCAGTGTATATTTTTAACATATAATGTAGGCCTAGATGTTGTAGGTCTTTTATTTATTTATTTTGGTGCTACCCGTTCCAGGGTTAGGACTGTAACCACCAGAAGACTTGAAAATATTTTGTTTTCAGTGCATTTAAAATAAATGTATATAGCCTATCAACGTGTAGGCATACTGTGTAATAAAATCGATAATTGTGTACTAACAACGTGAATGTGTTTTTCAGAGCATACAACCATGCTGACAACCATCCGTGAAGATCAGTGGACAAAGGTCTGGATAACGGGCCACACCGAAAAACGCATGGTTCCACAGAATACCAACTGGGATGGATCCCGAGGCAAATGTGGCTTCTTCATCAACATCTTCATGATTTTGTTCGTAAAATAATGATAAAATACTCTCGCCAGCTTTGATCCATGCCTGGGCCTGCAGGACGCAAAGTTCTTTGTCAGACGAATCACTGGGTCTAAACTACAGAACAGTACAAAACAAGAGAACACACATGGTTAATGTTCTGAAAAGAAGTATATATATTGGTAATATTGGTCATGGCCCCCGAGTGGCGCAGCAGGCACTGCTAAGGCACTGCATCCCAGTGCAAGAGGCATCACTCCAGTCCCAGGTTCGAATCCAGGCTGTATCACATCCGGCCGTGATTGGGAGTCCCAAAGGGTGGCGCACAATTGGCCCAGTGTCATCTGGGTTTTGCCGGGGTAGGCCATCATTGTAAATAAGAATTTATTCTTGCCTAATTAAATTTAAAAATATATATATAATACGTCTTACAGAGCCTTTCCATTAGTCCACTCAAGTTTCTTCAACTGTCTTCTGACCATGATTAGAGCGATGTTGAGCTGTGATGCCAGCCGATTCCAGACTGCATTTGCCGATCGCACATCGTCTTCAACCATCAGTGAGTTGATGGCTTGAATAGTCTCGCTGGAAATTGTAATGAAAAGTACTATACAAAGTAAATGTATTATTTATTATGGTCTGACATGTCTGCAGAAATGTTGCAATTTTGTAATGTGTTTTGTTTGGTAAATTGTTTTGTAAATATTAATTCACATTTGTGGTGCCACTCAATAAACAATGAATTATTTAAATCAATATTGTCAATATTGTTATTATTATTATTAAAATATTTTTTTATAATGGAGGGAGGAGTTAAAAAATTTTGCCCCAAAAGGTTCTTTGAGGAACCATTATAAGGGGTTATTCGAAGAACCTCTTTCAAGGGTTCTTCGAATAACTTATGAGTTCCCCCACAGTTTCAATTTGAAGAACCCCTAAAGGATACTCCAGGAACCTTTTAATTTTAGAGTGTAGGAGTAAATGTTAGCTGGCTTTTCATAGCCAAGCATTCAGAGGTCACGACAGCAAGTGCATAAGAGAGAGAGAGAATATCGAAACACACACAGTAACGCGTGTTAATGAGTTCCGAGAGCCGATCTGTTTAACGGTTAATTTAATAGCCCGGCTACTGTGTGAAACTCCCCCCCCAACAAGCAGTAGCCTACTCGCGTGTGGTCAACTATTTCAGCACCGTTTTGCACTGCTCTGAGACAAGCAAGACTACTAAAAAACATACATTTAAAACAGTGTTTTTTATTAACCCTGCATTATAAGTGTAAAAATTCCCTTAGATATTAATTTAGAATCCTCTAAATTGAATTAGATCTACTACTGTACAATGACATTTTATGGATCTGGCAGTATTTTAATTTAGAGATTTCAGTAAATAAATGTATATGTAGAGGGGTAACTTTGTGTGATTAGCCTACCAGTTGGTGTAACTGTAATGTTAATTATCTTGAGAGGAATTTTGCTCTTCACTATCACAATATTAAAAACTTTCAAATGCATTCACGGATTAAATCGCTTTAGCCGACATGTTGCGGTTAATCTGATGAAGGATTGACTAGATCTATACGCCCAGGATGATAGTAAAATGGGCAATAAGATACACAAGAAAGGGAACACATATATAACAGTAGAAAACGGTTGCAGGTCGGAGGGTCATCTAACAAGTGCAGATCGGAGGGCCATCAAGCAAACAGACCAATGAAGCACGGGTAAACAGCGGGAGTATCCATGACTCTGAGAACCCCTTCCCTACGGCGCAGGGTTCTGGCTTCGGCTCTTGCCTGAGCTCGGATCCCCGCATCTCCATACAAAAGCTATACGCGTCGAATATAGCAATAAGAATGTCCGTTTAATATGCAGTGCAGATCACCTCCTATTACCTTTCTCAGAGTTTTAAGAATTGTGTGTGTTCAGTTATTTGTGGCATTTAAAGCATATTAAAGATAGAAGCAATAGGATATGAAGCAATAGCCTACCCGCGTGTGGTCAACTATTTCAGCAATGTTTCGCGCTGCTCTGAGACAAGCATGGGGACTGGTCTTGATAAATCAATGAGATTTTTATTTTCACTGAATCTCCATTTGGGTATTGGTTAGACTACAATTAGGGTGTAGATATGTTAGGATTATTTTGCTCTTAGTACTGTAGCCTACTCCCGACCGGTCACGTTGTACAGCGCCATGAGGGTTTTGTTTTAGAAACACCATAATATTAATCAAATGAATTAAGCAACATTTCTTAAAATCCCATACACTATGTTCTTACAAAAAGGTTTTAAATTCTCTAGTACAGCCATATTAAAGACTGTCAAATGCTTCTCAAAGATGCCCTCTGGTGGTCAAACTAGCACTAATGGCAACAATGGCTGACACTTAAATAATGTGCCATATGAGGATGCAACGGCTGTCGTAGAGAGGGGAGCAAAGAGCAACGTGTTGATTGCTCATGAATAATATTTATTTTAACTCAGAACACTAAAGAAAAAATATCAAAGACAAAAAGAAAGCTCACAGTTCTGTCAGGTACAGAAAACTACCCACAAACACAGGTGGAAAAAAACCCTACTTAAGTATAATCTCCAATTAGAGACAACGAGGACCAGCTGCCTCTAATTGGAGATCATCCCAAAAAAACAACATAGAAATAGAAAACTAGAACCCAAAACAGAAATACAAAACACAGAAAAACACAAAACAACCCCTGTCACGCCCTGACCTACTCTACCATAGAAAATAACATCTTACTATGGTCAGGACGTGACAGTACCCCCCCCAAAGGTGCGGACTCCGACCGCACCTAAACACAACAACCCCCCACCCCCCAAAAAACAAAAGGGAGGGTAGGATGGGTAACTCCTGTCTATGGCGGCTCTATTGCAGTCCACATAACCTTATCCTCCAGCGGATCCTCCAGCAGAGGAGGCGGCTCCGGGGCGTAACCGGCTCCGGGGCATAACCCCCGCTCCATCCGCTGATCCCTCTGTTTCAGTACCACCGGACCGTGGATCGTCGGAGGAGGAACCTGACTGTAGATCGTCGGAGGAGGTTCTGGGCTGCAAAAATAAATGTTCTTGGTATTTCTGTAGCCTCTCGTGCTTTCCCGGCAGGCTTCTGAATCTGTCCAATACTTGGCCCCAAGTCCAGTCTATCCTCTCTCGCCACTCCTCTAGAGACCAGGTATCCATCTCCTCCCGAGACAACGAGGACCAGCTGCCTCTAATTGGAGATCATCCCAAAAAACAACAACATAGAAATAGAAAACTAGATCCCAAAAAATAAAGATACAAAACATAGAAAAACACAAAACACCCCTGTCACGCCCTGACCTACTCTACCATAGAAAATAACACCTTACTATAGTCAGGACATGACAGAGGATTATAAATACAACTATGATGTCATACAAGCAAGCAAAACACCCATGAGTCCAAATGTGCACATTTCCATATCATAAAACTCATATCATACACAGTACACAGTGTCATCGTTTATGATCAGTATGTTTGATGTACAGTTACAAGATGACATGGCGCCATACCTTGGGTTATTCTGAACAGAATTAGCCTGTTTGTCTATTGTGAAGTAAAGTCACCATGACACACACACCTGAACGCACTCATAATGACTAATTTCTATGAGCACCAAAATGAACCATTTCCCTGAATTGCATTGTGAAAGCCTAATACTAATATAGTATTTTATAACTTCGCTAGTCATGTTGGCAATAGAACAAGCTTTCAAATGATGCCTATCTGACCCAGATTGCGATTTATAATGGACCGTTTCTCGATTGCGGAAACAACAGTAATTGTGTGCTGGCGAGGATACAGAGTTGTGTTCCAAACAAAACAACTACATGTGTGCTTGCTCTAGTTCCTCAATGGCAAAGCTAGGAGAGCTCAAAAAATCACTTATAGTTAAAAACTCTTATTTGAGTCATAAAAGTGCATTGAAATGACTTAGGAACTGTGCACACTTTGTCGAGGTGTGGTCACTTAGACATCAGTTAGTCCTCTCACTCAAACACTCCTTTGTTTTTTTTATGTTGCACCTACCCCATATTCTTATCACGTTACTCATTGTATTCAGAGTATTTTCAGATTTTTTAAATATTTCTGCTCCTGCTATTGTCATGTCACCTTTGGTCTAATAATTGTCCCATAATCTCCAAACTGTTCCCTTTCAGTTGCTACCATGGTTATGCATATGCTTTTTATATTTCTTCTGTAAGAAACATTTCAATTTAACTCTATCCAAGGGTTAATATACTACAACCACAATTTCCCATGTGCTTTGGAATTGACATATGGAGAGGGTTGAGGTACCTCAACAAGTCCAGACCCTCTTACCCGATGCCTTGGCGGGAGCCCTTTGAGTCATACACTCTGATCTGCTTGGACGCACCATCAAAGACCTGTTGAATATATTAAATACACCCGTATCTCATGAGACTTCATGCGCCAGCCATTTTGAATGACATGGAAATTAGTCTTAAGCCTTCAAAGTGTCACATATATCTTGTGGACACCCACTAAAAGGATGGTCCCCTTCCTCAGGATCAAATCAAATGTTATTGGTCACATACACATGTTTAGCAGATGTTATTGCAGGTGTAGCAAAATGCTTTTGTTTCTAGCTCCAACAGTGCAGTAATATCAAACAATTCACAACAGTACAACAATACACACAAACCTAAAATTAAAAGAATTATATAAATATTAGGATGAGCAATGTCGGAGTGGCCTTGACTAAAATACAATAGAATACAATACAGTATATTCATATGAGATAAGTAAAGCAAAAATATGTAAACATTATTAAAGTGACTAGTGTTCCATTATTAAAGTGGTCAGTGATTTCAAGTATATGTATATTGGACAGCAGCCTTTAAGGTGCAGGGTTACGTAACCGTGTGGAAGCCGACTAGTGATGGCTATTTAACAGTCTGATGGCCTGGAGATAGAAGCTGTTTTTCAGTCTGTTGTCCTTGATTATCTTTTTGGCCTTCCTGTGACATCAGGTGCTGTAGGTGTCCTGGAGGGCAGGTAGTTTGCCCCCAGTGATGGGTTGGGCAGACCGCACCACCCTCTGGAGAGCCCTGCGGTTGCGGGCGGTGCAGTTGCCGTACCAGGCAGTGAAACAGCGAAGTGGAGGTGTTGTTACCTACCTTCACCACCTGGAGGCGGCCCGTCAGGAGGTCCAGGACCCAGTTGCATAGGGTGGGGTTCAGACCCATGACCCCAAGCTTAATGATGAGCTTGGAGGGTACTATGGTGTTGGATGCTGAGCTATAGTCAATGAACAGCATTCTTACATAGGTATTCCTCTTGTCCAGATGGGATAGGGTAGTGTGCAGTGCGATGGCAATTGTGTCGTATGTGGACCTATTGGGGCGGTATATTTAAGTGTGTCTAGAGTGTCAGGTAAGGTAGAGGTGATATGATCCTTAACTAGCCTCTCAAAGCACTTCTTGCTGACAGAAGTGAGTGCTACGGGGCGATAGTCATTTAGTTCAGTTACCTTTGTTTTCTTGGGTACAGGAACAATGGTGGACATCTTGAAGCAAGTGGGGACAGCAGACTGAGATAGGGAGAGATTGAATATGTCCGTGAACACTCCAGCCAGCTGATCTACGCATGCACGGGATCAGCTCCCACACACTGAGGAAGAAGGACCTTGCTGTTTCTCTGAACGTCCTGTTCGGGTTTAAAGTTTAAAAGGATTTAAATACCTTCGCAAATAAATTACTAACTATGAATCAGGAGAGGGCAGTCATTTCAAGAGGTGGTGAAGTAATTCAGTCAATCTGCATTTCATACCTTCAGGTAACAAGACAGTTAGTTCAACTGCACAACCAGAATATGAATGCACACACGGCAAGTGTTTTCACCTATTGCGATAAATGTACACTGATAATGCATTGTGTCTGAGGGGAGATGTTTGCATTAGACATTACATGAATTACTACACTTCACATTTTTGGTATAATCACATACTTGGTCTCCATTTCTGCTACTAGCTCTGTTTCTGCTTCTAGCTGGGCAAACATTGTGTCTATATATGGATCTGTTGTGCTGAAAAAAGTGAGAAACATAGCATTTGCATGGTTATGATTAGAAAATGTTAGACTTTTCATGATCAATGTTTGACATCATGGACAGTAAGACTACATGCATCGTTTGCAAACTCGCCTCCCCTGTCAGTGATAATGTTGTCCACAAGTCCAAAATCAAGAGGTTTGTTGCTGATAATTGAAGTGATCTCTGTTCCCGATTTGCCCTACAAGGGTTCAACAATTACCCATTTGCTGAAGAGGTCAGTCATGGTTAGGGCATATTGGTTACTAGCAACGGTTCTCTTCTCAAAAGGGCTTATGAGATAGATGCATAGGATAGACCATGCATGTCTAACTTTGATAGGATGCATCACAGGGGCCTGCGTTTTCATGTTATAGTAGAGTTGACACCGCACTCCTCAACCTTATAGAATGTGAAAACATAGCACAGTTGTGGCCAAATGTTTTGAGAATTACACAAATATTAATTTCCACAAAGTTTGCTGCTTCAGTGTCTTTAGATATTTTTGTCAGATGTTACTATGGAATAGTGAAGTATAATTACAAGCATTTCATAAGTGTCAAAGGCTTTTATTGGCAATTACATGAAGTTGATGCAAAGAGTCAATATTTGCAGTGTTGACCCTTCTTATTAACAAGACCTCTGCAATCCGCCCTGGCATGATGTCAATTAACTTCTGGGCCACATCCTGACTGATGGCAGCCCATTCTTGCATAATGAATGCTTGGAGTTTGTCAGAATTTGTGGGGTTTTGTTTGTCCACCCGCCTCTTGAGGATTGACCACAAGTTCTCAATGGAATTAAGGTCTGGGGAGTTTCCTGGCCATGGACCCAAAATATCGATGTTTTGTTTTCCTAGCCACTTAGTTATCACTTTTGCCTTATGGGAAGGTGCTCCATCATGATGGAAAAGGCATTGTTCGTCACCAAACTATTCCTGGATGGTTGGGAGAAGTTGCTCTCGGAGGATGTGTTGGTACCATTCTTTATTCATGGCTGTGTTCTTAGGCAAAATTGTGAGTGAGCCCACTCCCTTGGCTGAGAAGCAACCCCACACATGAATAGTATCAGGATACTTTACTGTTGGCATGACACAGGACTGATGGTAGCGCTCACCTTGTCTTCTCCGGACAAGCTTTTTTCCGGATGCCCCAAACAATCGGAAAGGGAATTCATCAGAGAAAATGACTTTACCCCAGTCCTCAGCAGTCCAATCCCTGTACCTTTTGCAGAATATCAGTCTGTCCCTGATGTTTTTCCTGGAGAGAAGTGGCTTCTTTGCTGCCCTTCTTGACACCAGGCCATCCTCCAAATGTCTTGTGGCTCAGTTGGTAGAGCAAGGTGTGTGCAATGCCAGGGTTATGGGTTTGATTCCCACGGGGGGCCAGTACATAAAAAAACATGCATGAAATGAAATGTATGAAATGTATGCACTCACTACTGTAAGTCGCTCTGGATAAGAGCGTCTGCTAAATGACTAAAATGTAAAATGTCTTCGCCTCACTGTGCGTGCAGATGCACTCACACCTGCCTGCTGCCATTCCTGAGCAAGCTCTGTACTGGTGGTGCTCCGATCCCGCAGCTAAATCAACTTTAGGAGACGGTCCTGGCACTTGCTGGACTTTCTTGGGCACCCTGAAGCCTTCTTCACAACAATTGAACCGCTCTCCTTGAAGTTCTTGATGATCCGATAAATGGTTGATTTAGGTGCAATCTTACTATCAGCAATATCCTTGCCTGTGAAGCCCTTTTTGTGCAAAGCAATGATGACGGCACGTGTTTCCTTGCAGGTAACCATGGTTGACAGAAGAAGAACAATGATTCCAAGCACCACCCTCCTTTTGAAGCTTCCAGTCTGTTATTCGAACTCAATCAACATGACAAAGTGATCTCCAGCCTTGTCCTCATCAACACTCACACCTGTGTTAACAAGAGAATCACTGACATGATGTCAGCTGGTCCTTTTGTGGCAGGGCTGAAATGCAGTGGAAATGTTTTTTGGGGATTCAGTTAATTTGCATGGCAAAGAGGGACTTTGCAATTAATTGCAATTCATCTGATCACTCTTCATAACATTCTGGAGTATATGCAAATTGCCATCATACAAACTGAGGCAGCAGACTTTGTGAAAATTAATATTTGTGTCATTCTCAAAACTTTTGGCCACGACTGTACATTAAATATAACAAAGGCAAACACTCTCATCTTAATTTATAATAACTGCAATATGCACAGTTCTGAAATGAAAATGCACAGTTTGCTGTCATTTCAGCTGCTTGATGTGATTGTATTACGCTGTAACGCTGAATTCCCGCGATACGTATTGAAATGGCTAGCTAGCAAAGGAGAAGTAATGTTAGCTTGTGATTACTTGTGACTGAGAAAGATAGAAAGTTAGCACTTACCTAGTATATCATTTCCTTCAGCAGATGTTCCCAGGTGCTGTTTTGAGATGGCCGTCTTGAACAAATATGTGACTCGTTTCAAGAAACTAGGCGTATGTCACGCGTCACTACTTCATAGGAGAGCCATTGCAACATAAACTTTAAAAAATTTAATAAAATGGCAGAAATGCCTTCTGGAACATGTGAACTTTCATGTGCCTTAATAAAAAACTTGCATGCCATCTGTAAATATGAATACAATTGTTAAATTACGAGCCTAGTTGGTTTAGCCATGGGAAAAGTTAGCAACCTTCCCGCTAGCCATGATTGGCTGAGATAATGAGTGGGCTAGACATGCCGAGAGATGAGTTTGGATTGGTCTGCCATGTAGCATGCTTCTGTCTATAACATGAGCTGGTCAGTATATATAGGTAATCCTTTCTAATGCTGCTTTAAAAAAAAGATATGACGAGGTAGAACTGCATACTGTAAGTGTTGCTCTCCACTTTCTGGATGATGAGTTTTGAAATCACTGAGTATGATAGCTAAGGATAGCTATGGAGACAGACAAAATTCTGGGTTTGATTGCAAATATGCAGACAGAGTCGAAAAGAGAACACACAGAAGGCTGTATAAAACACCTGTCTCCGGATGACATCTTCAAATAAGGGCAACCATGGCATCCGTGACAAAGAGGGAGAAGCATCCATCCATGTATACGGGTAAAATACTCTAGCATTTTCAGATATTACACGTTTCTAATTTTGTCAGAAAGTTGATTTTCATTTAAAATTAAAGTGTACTGTTAGCTAGCTAGCTAATGTTAGCTGGCTGGCTCGCTAGCTAACATGTCGTGTGTGATCTGTGTAGGTATATTATTTGTATCTCAGAGCCATTTGCATTGCGAGTTGTAGCCTAATGTCAGCTAACTAACATTGAACCTGTTTGGTTAGCTCCCTGCAGATTCATGCAGGCTAGTAACGTTATGAGTTGGGATTATGATTCATTGTTTAACTAGCTAGCTACATGTCTAAACAAAATACTCCACTGTGCAAGTAACCATTTCAATAGAATGTTCATGATGTCACTGCGACAACTGTTGATAGCCAGAGTGAATTTACCAGCTATGTCTATCTACTCCGATTTCGTAGTACTGTTGCCTGAGTGTGCCAGAGCACAGATTAACTGATGAATTAGCTCAAAAAAGCATAATTAAATTGTTACCAGCAGCACAGGTGCAGTCATCAATGCTCTGGATAACATAAAAACAGCCTAACCAGCTCTGTTAGGTCGAGTAAAATGGTCAGAGTGAGCTGTTCCCTCATTTGTGTCTGGAAGTAGCTAGCCAAAGTTAGCCAGTTAGCTTGGGTGCTTGACTGCTGTTGTTAAGTCAGAACACCCGGATCAACCCTACTACGAACACACCTGTAGTATAAACCAGCCTTTAGTCTTGAAATCTTTGGTTGTTTAGTACATGGCCTCACATGTGAATCCTTAAAGAGATGGGTGGGGCTAAGGCTTTAGAGAGTGTGAACGATGCTGAATGGGTGTAGACAAAGAAGAGCTCTCCAGTAGGTGTACCAAAATATTCAAGGAAAGATTTCTCAAAAGTGAGGTTACAAGTTTATCAACTTTCAAAGCAGAATTACTTTCCCATTGTTCCTCAACTGTAGTGTATGATATACCATTTTCTAGCTCTGAGTCTCTACTTTTATTCAATGTAAAAAACACCATTTAAAATGTTGCTACATAAGACCGAATCGAGTTGGTCGGTTACACATAAGTACTTTGCAATCACAAAAAATCTCCTCATATTAACCCACAGCACTTTGGCGCGCTAGTTCGGATTGGCAGATGTAGCAAATGCAAGCACCCACAGAACAGGTTTTTGAGGTTGTCGTGTCTTTGGCTATGCCGGATTAAGTGATATGACATGCTAACTTATAAAATTATTTCTCTGTAATTAATATTACCTGATTAAGCTAATCATGTAAATGTAATTAACTAGAAAGTCGGGGCACCACGGAAGAACGTTTATAGAGCCGTTATCTTCCGAATAAACTCTTAAAATACTTAGTAATATTTTACATCGATAGCAGTCAATATTAACCCTTATCTTATTTTCAGTCTCATAATGAAAGTTGTAAATTATTGGCTATCTTCACGAACCCTGGCTAACAAGTTGAATCAGCAATACAAAATTGGGTTTAATTATTTATTTACTAAATACCTAAACTAATCACACAGAATTACAAATACACAGAATACAAACGATGTCATTCAGAAAACGTCCCGGTGGACGGAACCTGGTTACACAAAGGAAAGGGGGTTGGGCTTGAATGAAAGAGCGGGAAGATTTAGGAACAGAGAAACAGCAGCTATGCTATCGTAAATACATTATCTTATGCATTCTAAATTACCGCCCATTTGGAAAAGGAAAATGCAATAAATATTTACTCTGAGCTGCGCTTCGGTAGATTGGTCGTAGATGCTGGCCGGGTTGGCCAACAGATCTTCCTGTACTCGGAACAATGTCTCTGGTGGTAAATTGGATACGTGGTGGGATCTTCGTCTGTTTGTTAGACTGGATCCGTCGCCCGTCCTTTCCTAGCCCACGTCTTCAGCGGCCGCTGCTAACTCAACGGCTAGGAAGTATCACTTCTGTAGTGAATAAGCTCAAAGTTCATACCAGTTCATACCATAGCTCACGCCGAGGTTGGCTTAGTTCTGTCCTTGACATGTGTGTCCTTCTAACGTAGAGGCTGCAGACCTCACGTGCTGGAACAACCTGGTTATCTTTCTGTCAAAGGCTTATATAGTGGAGAGGGGGGAAGGATGTGTTTCATCGTTTATAACCCCTCCTTTTCACAGGGGTGGGCCACTGATCAAGCAGGGCACTTTCCTTATGAAAACCCAAATCTCTCATTTGGAAGCTAAAATTACATTTAATCTCCTAACAAACAATTTCAATATCAAACATTTCAATTGCATAACAATTCCATGTGACTCTGATAACTAGAGGGTGGATACTTTCCCAGGTACAGTTTATGTCGTCCTGTCATCAGTCATAATGTCTCAGATAACAACGTCATTACGTTCCAAAGCATATTTCCAACTGGTTTTATTACCAAAATATGGTTCCTTTCCCCATTTGTTTGATGTTCCCAGACTCTCTATATTTAACACAGGCTATTCAAGTCCTTCAGTAGGGTCAGAGAGGGGAAGGGAGAAAGGTATTTATGGGGGGGGGGGGGTCATAAACCTTACCCACAGGCCAACGTCATGACAAGGTTGAGGTAGGATGAGAGAGAGACATTCGCACGAGCTCGGCCATCCACACAAAGAGACGCGCGTGCAATTAATTATTGAACTGGGAAGATTTTCACGCTGTGAGAAATTTTACAACATGATGTTACAATCACAACAGAATCAGAATGATTGGGAACTATTTCCCGCTGGGAAGATTTTTTACATGACACAGGGCATCTGATCGCTTCCTAAGCACGACACATGACAGCACCTCTTCAGCCGCTAGGCTTAGCAATTCAGCAGCAATACTGGCTTTTTATCAGAAGGAGCTGCAGGCATGCCTCTCCGCAAACTATGATGCTGAGACTATGAAATAACTGTCTACAGTTACAGATCTGCTCATCCAACACTCTCAACCCTACCGAAGAGGTGGAGTGCGGCATCGTCCAAGAGGTAGTGGCAGAAGTGCACGATATGCAGTCTGCGTCCCCTCTGCACTACAGCACGCAGAACCTCGGTCCCGATGGAACCGACTTTCTAGTGCAACACCATTTCCTCCAGCACCCCCTTTCAAGCTGGAAAAGGTAAACGACCAACACAAGGCTTCGTACTACAATTTTTTCAGTGACACCCACGCTTCAGGGCTGTCTTGGAAACAACAGCTCGCAACCCTGCTCAAAAGCAAACACTGTTCAGAAATCTCCTGGCTCCTGGAAAAGCATGAAATCAAAGAGATAGGACCAGTGCAACAAAACTGCGGTTTCTACTCAATCTATTTTCTGGTGCCAAAAAAAGACGGAGGCCTCCGTCCGATCCTGGACCTATGTTGCCTGAATCGTCATCTTTCAGCACTTCCCTTCAAAATGCTGCCAATCAAAACCATCCTTCAGTCAGTACAACCAGGCATTTGGTTCACCCATATCCATGGTCTCATATCACCTTTCTGTGTTGCAACTAACAATGAACTTGGAAAAGAGTTCTCTGGTCCCCACTCAGTGTGTGCACTCCTGGGCTTGACACTGGACACTCAAATCATGCGAGCAACACTCTCTCCAGAAAGAGTGGTATCATTGACAAATTGTCTTTCAACATTGAAACTGAGAAACAGGTGACATCACTAGAGAGTCAGAGTCTCCTAAGCCTGCTGCAGTCGATGTTGTACTGTTGGACTTTCTCCACATGCGGCCAATATAGAGCTGGTACAACAGACACAATCTATGTCCCAGAAAGGAACAAACACAAAAAACTGACAATTTCAATTAATTGCTGGAGAGCAATACAATGCTGAAGCCGAGCACTTCAAACTCCCAGTGGAATTCTCCTTGGCGCAATTCACATGGGTGGCAGCCTTGGACCAGTCAGGGGTTCATGGTGTATGGTCAGCACCATGGACAACGGCTTACATCAACGCACTGGAACTTTAGGTGGTTCACCTTGCACTCCGCCACTTCCTCCCAGTACTGAGAGGACAACATGTACTGATACGGACTGAAAACATAACCGCGGTTGCACACATCAACCACCAGGGCGAACTGAGGTCAATGGCACTGCACCAGGTAGAGAGGGAAATACTGCTTTGGGCAAACAGACACCTTACATCCCTCAGAGCAATACACCTGCCTGGGGTGGAGAATCAGGCAGCAGACCTTCTCTGGGCGCAATTCGGAACGGCCATTCCTGATCTGTTCACATCACAAGACTCAACCTATTGTTCTATGTGGTTCTCCATAAAGGTTCCAACAGGCCCACTCACGGTCAACGCCCTATCACACAGGCGGCCAAGGGGGCTGCTGTATGCATTTCCACCAATTCCCTTGCTCTCTCAGGTCTTGAGGAAGATCAATCTCGAGAGCGCGTCAGTTTGCAGAGAAGTACCCATCTATATTGAAAGTGTATATGACAGCCATCTCTATGGGTCATGAACAGATTGCGGGTTCATCACCAGGGACGTACCCTCTAGTATCGCTCCTTCAGTACCCTCATGGGAGTTAGATATTGTCCTACGATCACTTATGACTCCAACCACCCTAGTCATAGACTGTTCTCTCTGCTACCGCACGGCAAGCGGTCCCGGAGTGCCAAGTCTAGGTCCAAGAGGCTTCTAACCCCAAGCCATGAGACTCCTGAACACCTAATCAAATGGCTACCCAGACTATTTGCATTGCCCCCCACCCCCTCATTTACACCGCTGCTACTCTGTTGTTATCATCTATACATAGTGACTTTAATAACGCAACCTATATATACATATTACCTCAATTACCTCGACACCGGTGCCCCCGCACATTGACATTGACTTTGTACCGGTACCCCCTGTATATAGCCCCGCTATTGTTATGTACTGCTGCTCTTTAATTATTTGTTATTCTTATCTCTTTTCTTTTTTCTTTTTTTCTTCCAACTGCATTGTTGGTTATTAAGGGCTTGGAAGTAAGCATTTCACTGTAAGGTCTACACCTGTTGTATTCGGTGCATTGAACAAATAAAATGTGATTTGATTTGATCCCACCATTTAAGCCCCTGTCTTCACTTGTGTGTTGTGAGCTCTCAGTCAAGACTGCCTTTCTATTGGCTATTGTTTCAGCCAAGCTTGTTGGAGAATTACATGCGCTTTCAACCAATTCTTCATGCTTTACTTTAGCAGAAGATGGATATAAGGCAGTACTTCGGGCAAATCCAGCATTCTTAGGTGCTTTACCTCAGGTGCTTTCATCATCACATACTAACCAGCCCTTAATCATAACGGGATTTTACCTGCCTCCTCACTCCTCACAGGAGAGTTGTGAGTTGCATACACTTTGCCCGGTTAGGGCGTTGAGTGCCTATCTTGCTGTAACAGCAACTATTCATCAAACAGAACAGCTTTTTGTGTGTTATGGGGAGCACAGGGGTACTGGCACATTGGATTACCAATGCAGTGTCAAAATCATACGTTGCAGCAGGTAGACCAACTCCAGACAGCTTGGTAGCACACTTCACCAGGGGTGTGGCCACTTCATGGGTCCTGTTCAGAGAGGCCTCCCTGGACTCTATCTGTGCTGCTGCAAGTTGGGCAACACCCATGACTTTCATGAGGTACTACAGAGTCAATGTTATGTCTGTGGTTCTGGACACGGCATGCTCTCTCAACCCAGATAAGTGAGCGTACCATGAACGTTGTAATACTTACTTATCAACCATCAGGGAGATAGATGTTCTATACCTCTTGTTTTAAGTTCTAGCTTTCAGCTTGCTTGTGTATACGGTTGAATATCTCAGTTGAAATTCTGTGTTACCCTGTTGGGTATTATATTCTTTTGCATCTTGTGGTGGATACAAGGACATCCGAGGGACTAATCTGGACTTAGTTAAATGGTGAGTTATCCCACTCTGTTATACAAATTACCTCTTTGGTACAGACTCTCCCATAGGTTGTTTGGCGACTCATTACAAAAACGAAAGAGAACATTGGGTTATGGATGTAACCTTAGTTCTCTGAGTAGAGTAACGGGTCACCAAGTATTTATGTTGTTCCTCCACCTCCATGGGGGTCCGAGTGAAGTAATAGACAGTATGTCACCCCACACCGCCTTATATAGTGACAGGTTATGTGGGTACAATAAGGGTGTGGCGTGACTATAAACATATTTGATATTAATCATCTCAATCTCTCGTGTCTTTGGCTATGCCGGATTAAGTGATATGACATGCTATTCTATAAAATCATTTATCTGTAATTAATATTACCTGATTAAGCTAATCAGGTAGATAATTAACTAGAAAGTCGGGGCACCACGGAAGAATGTTTAGAGAGCTGTTATCTTCCGAATAAACTCTTAAAGACCTAGTAATCTTTTACATCAATAGCATTCAATATTCAATCCTCACCTTGTTTAGTCTCATCTGAAAGTTGTAAATTCTTTGTTATCTTCATGAACCCTGGCTAACAAGTTGAATCAGCAATACAAACTTTGGTTTAATTATTTATTTACTAAATACCTAAATACCTGGTGGACGGAGCCGACATGATGGCTGGTTACACAAAGGAAAGGGGGTTGGTTTGAGTGAAAGAGCGGGAAGACTGAGGAACAAAGGGAGAAGCTATGCTATCATAAATACAGTATCTTATGCATTCTAAATTACAGCCCATTTGGAAAAGGAAAACGCAATAAATATTTACTCTGAGCTGCGCTTCGGTAGGTTGGTCGTAGATGCTGGCCGTGTTGCCCAATAGAGATCTTCCTTGTCCTCTGAAGAATGTCTCTGGTGGTAAATTGGATACGTTGTAGTATCGTCATGTGTTAGACTGGATCCGTCGTCCGTCCTTTCCTAGCCCACGTTTACAGCGGCAGCTGCTAACTCAACGGCTAGGAGGTATCACTTCTGTAGTGAATAAGAGTTCAAAGTTCATACCATTCGCAACCAAAGCTCACGCTGAGGTTGGCTTAGTTCTGTAGTTAAAATGTTAGTCCTTTTTACGTGGAACCGTCGTCCTCACGTCCTCGGAACAGCTTATTATCTGAATCCTTCTGACATCGGACCGTCGCCCTAATGTACCCGGAACAGCTTATTATCTGAATCCTTCTGACATCGGACCGTCGCCCTAATGTACCCGGAACAGCTTATTATCTGAGTCCTTTTAACGTGAGGCTGCAGGCCTCGCGTACTCGGAACAGCTTATTATCTGAGTCCTTTTAACGTGAAGCTGCAGGCCTCGCATACTCGGAACAGGAGGTTACATTTTCGTCAAGGGCTTATATAGTGGAGGGAGAGAAGGGTGTGTTTCATAGTTTATAACCAATGTCTCTTCACAAGGGCGGGCCACTGATTGAGCAGAGCTCTAACCTTATGAAAACCCAATTCTCTCATTTGGAAGTTAAAATTACATTTAATCTTTTCACAAATAGTTTCATATTTAAACATTTAAATTGCACAACAATTCCATGTGAATCTGATAACTATAATGTGTAGACTTTCCACAATACAGTTTATGTCATGCTATCATTAATAAGAATGTCTCAGATGACAACCGAACTGACATTCATTAAGTACCAACGCATATTTTCAACTGGTTAGATTACCGAAATATGGTTCCTTTCCCCCCATGTTTTGATGTTCCCCGACTCTCTATGTTTAACAAAGGCTTTTCAAGAGTCCTTCAGTAGAGTCAAGAGAGGAAAGGGAGAAAGGTATTTATGGTGGGTCATAAACCTTTCCCACAGGCCAACTCATGACAATCACATCACGGGAAGGAATTCCCATAGGTCGTTTTGCAACCCATTACTCTACTCGGAGAACCAAGGTTACATTTGTAACCCAACGTTTTGTGATGAAACAAACATGTGGTTGAATTTATTCTGCCCACTGTGTGACTGTTGTCATCTTGTTATCTTGGCCTTATATATCACCGTGGTGTATGAACTAACAGGATATAAAGCAGCAAACAACACAGTTATCACAACACATAGGTTGTAGCCTTTTTTCCCCTGGCTTCCCCATTGATTTTACCAAAAGACTGCTTCTGTTTGAACACTGCAGGGGGAATATGATAGAGAGGGATTCATTAGATTTTATCACAGGCGCTGCTCTCCAATCCTTCCTCACACGCCTCTGCACGCTCTAGAGCTCCCTCGGCCCCCTCCTGACAGTGAATGTCTCTGGGACCAGCTCGAGGTTCCGCTCTGTCTGTCAGCTGCACTCTCACCTCGCTTAAAACAGAAGTACACAAAATATCCACGCTCCAACTGACCTTTATTTTGGAGAACATGTGGATGGGTTTATCCAGAGAGCCGTCAAGGCTGCACTTACCGATTGCTACTTTCCCTCGCTCCACAAGTACAGAGAGGGGCAGTCAGTGACCTGGCAGGTCTGGCTGCTCTTGTACTCCATTGCTGCTTGATGCTGAGTACTGAAACAGAACAAGACAGAAGGTAGGACTCATTAAAAAACTATTCTCTTGCATGTTTGAAGTTTGCTTGATTGTCATAATGTCTGTGAATGATACCATTCCCCCCTACCTATTTTCTCCATCAACAAGTAAGTTATTTGATTCCAAAGGGAGTTTGTTTTTGCTGGCACTGCAGATGGCTATATCGGTCCACTTGTAAAGGACTATTAAAGGCTATAAAAGCCTCCACTATTCTGGGAAGGCTTTCCACTAGATGTTGGAACATTGCTGCGGGGACTTGCTTCCATTCAGCCACAAGAGCGTTAGTGATGTCGGGCACTGATGTTGGGCAATTTAGCCTGGCTCGCAGTTGACGTAGCAATTCATCCCAAAGGTGTTCGATGGGGTTGAGTTCAGGGCTCTGTGCAGGCCAGTCAAGGTCTTCCACACCGATCTTGACAAACCATTTCTGTATGGACCTCACTTTGTGCATGGGGGCATTGT
This sequence comes from Salmo trutta, assembly GCF_901001165.1. Classification (NCBI taxonomy): domain Eukaryota; kingdom Metazoa; phylum Chordata; class Actinopteri; order Salmoniformes; family Salmonidae; genus Salmo; species Salmo trutta. Next base: position 24,167,266 of record NC_042970.1, on the reverse strand, counting down.
CATGCTGAAACAGGAAAGGGCCTTCCCCAAACTGCTGCCACAAAGTTCGAAGCACAGAATTGTCTACAATGTCATTGTATGCAGTAGGGTTAAGATTTCCCTTCACTGGAACTAAGGGGCCTAGCCCGAACCATGAAAAACAGCCCCAGACCTTTATTCCTCCTACACCAAACTTTATATTTGGCACTATGCATTGGGGCACTTAGCGTTCTCCTGGCATCCGCCAAACTCAGATTTGTCCGTCAGACTGCCAGATGGTGAAGTGTGATTCATCACTCCAGAGAACGCGTTTCCATTGCTCTAGAGTTCAATGGCAGCGAGCTTTACATCACTCCAGCGGAGACTTGGCATTGCGCATGGTGATCTCAGGTTTGTCTGCGGCAGCTCGGCCATGGAAACCCATTTCATGAAGCTCCCGATGAACAGTTCTCGGTAGTGAGGGTTGCAACCGAGGACAGACAAGTTTTACGCGCTACATGCTTTAGCACTCGGCGGTCCCGTTCTGTGAGCTTGTGTGGCCTACCACTTCACGGCTGAGCCGCTGTTGCTCCAAGATGTTTCCACTTCACAATAATAGCACTTACAGTTTACCCAGGCAGCTCTAGCTGGGCAGAAATTTGACAAACTGACTTGTTGAAAGTGCCACATTGAAAGTCACTGAGCTCTTCAGTAAGGCCATTTTACTGCCAATGTTTGTCTATGGAGATTGCATGGCTGTGTGCTTTATACACCTGTCAGCAACGGGTGTGGCTGAAATAGCCAAATCCACTAATTATAAAGGAATCCACAAATTTGAAAGGGTGTCCACATACTTTTGTCTATATAGTGTATATGGCATACAAGTGTATCTCTCTCTCTTTAGTTTTAATTGTATCTTCGAATCACCTGTTCCAGTGGAACAATTAGCCTAGCCAACTACTTCCCACGTTACAAATGTGCACTTGTTGAAACAAAATATGCAAATGATGAACTCTTTAACATAGAGTATCATTATTAATTTCTATGTTCATTACCCTCATTTTAGACCTGTGTGTGGAATTCTGTTGAATTGAGTTCAGGCGGCAGTTGCAGGGAAGGTAGTGGCATGATTCATGGCTACACTATGCCTACCTTCCTTACTTTCCACAATAAAGACATCAAGTTTATAATGCCATTCTCACACACTAGTTTAACTTACTGGGTGTTGAGCCTGGGTTAGCTAGCAAGTCTTTAGGTCTTCAATAAGATTATGTCCCTGCACAAGACTACACTATCAAGCAAACCACTTCAGTTACATGTGCCTGTGGAACTACATGTAGAAAGTTAATTAAATGGCATAAATCATTCTGTCATTTTGTTTGTTGATTATAAGACATTTGTTTGACTCACACCAGACCCCTCTGTGGTTTGTACTTTGTGTATGTAATGCATCTTGACTTAGACAACATGCTGCTTCAGGTTGAAGGACACAGCTTATTATTAGACATTTGACTGCTATACCATTATAATTTGAATTCAACATCATTCACTACAATTTGCTTCAATATCAACAGGAATACTTCTAATTAAAGCTAACACATCATAATCATTGCATAACATTATATTGTCTTATCAAAACAAGGATAGGTCTAGGAATTTGGTTCAAAAGCTCTAACCACATGATTTTATGTGCAAGAACAATGTAAGGTTGAACCAAGGTTCTGTTTACAGAATGAAGACAGAGAGAGAGAGAGAGAGAGAGAGAGAGAGAGAGAGGGGGAGAGAAAGAGAGAGAGTGGGGGAGAGAGAGAGAGAGAAAGAGAGAGAGAGAGAGAGAGAGAGAGAGAGAGAGAGAGAGAGAGAGAGTGGGGGAGAGAGAGTTATCTCCACTAGACAATCAAGCTTGAACCCCTGCCTTGAGGACATTGCATATTTTGAATGTAGAATGTCTTGCTGATTTGACCATGTTTTTTCTTTTTCAAAAATGCAAGAAATGTAAAACATTTTATTAACTTCATTTACAGCTGTGCGCAACAGAAATACATCTGGAGGAAAATCCCAACATGTAAGTAGAAAGTATGATATTGGTTGGTGGGTAATGTTTCACTACTACCTGGCTTACCTTGCACATGTGCATATACAGCAGGCCTATCTAGGTATTTAAAAATACAACATTAGAAACATAGAGTTACATTAACAAGGCAAATGTTATAATGTTGATATGTTTAATGTGTATGCTTATCGTCTTTAAAGCCAAATTGTTACTTTCAATACTGTTAATCCTGAAAGTGTTTGTAATTACATTTTAATTGGATTTTGTGCACCAACAATAATTGCTAATTGTGCATTTTCCCAAGGGAGATTTTACGTGCCAACGGCACATGAAGGTAAGGCCTTTCATTATTACGTGTGTGAGTGTGAGTGTGTGTGTGTGTGTGTGTTTGTGTGTGTGTGTGTGTGTGTGTGTGTGTGTGTGTGTGTGTGTGTGTGTGTGTGTGTGAGTGTGTGTGTAAACACATCCAGATGTCCATGCCCTCCTGAGGCTCAAAGAGCGAGAGAGGTGAGAAACTGCCTTGTTAAATGAATGCATGTAAACCATTAAAAGCGCCAATAGTCCCATCTCTTTATGCTACCTATCTTCTCTATATTTCAATCATTTGTATTGATTTAATTATCAAAACAAGAAATTCCAAGTGTGATTACTGAAAAAGCTAACATCAGATTTTTTAATTTTCTTTAAGCTTACCTGCTTGAAGGAGGAACATTTCCCCTCTGAAATGTCATCATTTTCATAAGATTAAGAGCATTTAAGACTGTATTTGTAATTACTAATGATTTGTTGAATATCATATTTCATAATTACATTCAAAATAAAGCTGATTGTTTATGAAGGTACTACTCACTATGGCAGGGGTCCTCAACCGTTACCCTACGAGGTCCTCAACCATTACCCTACGAGGTCCGGAGCCTGCTGGGTTTCTGTTCTACCTGATCATTAATTACACACACCTGGTGTTCCAGGTCTAAATCAGTCCCTGATTAGAGGGGAACAATGAAAAAATGCAGTGGAACTGTAACTTGAGTTTGAGGGCACCATGGCTTCACAAGTGGGTACATGTGTGAATGCAGGTTGGCAGGTGTTAACATGTGGAGTATTTAGTTATTTTTATCTGCCAATTCTGGATGTAAAAAATGTGTGCATTTTGTAAATCTTGTGAAATGGTCCATGGCTACCATAGGGTGTCTGTTAAATGATTATGGTACAGTACATTCAGTGAAATCAGCTGTTTCCTGGTTTTAAGATTGTTTAGGGTGCTGTATGCAATTGAGCTGTCTGAGATAGAGGGCATATGTGTATCTTTTCTGGGCCCCTGATCAGTGGAGGAGGGGGAGAATGAGAAAGAGACAGAGAGAGGAATAGAGGGAGAAAGAGCACCAGACTCTCCAGCTGGGGAGGTGCATGTTGGGAATGTGTCTGGCCTGTTGTGGTAAGTGGATTGTCTCTTCGGCGGGGTAGAGGGAGAGGAGCCTCTGACACGTTTGGGGAGGGATAGGAGGGCGGGAGGGAGAGCAGCACAGGGAGCTTCATGCTGGCTAGAGTCAACCTCAGCCAGGCTCAGATGAAAGAGGAGGCATGACTATCCCTCCCACTGTCCCAGATTGCAGCCCAATATGGGATCGTCTCAAACTGCCAGAGTGATGAGCTACAACCTAGCAGACAGACCACAATGTGATGTGCAACAGGACACGTCTTACTGAGCAGTCATGCATGGTAGAAAAAATGCCAACTCACTGCCTGGCCTCAGAGCCATGCAAAACATACTTTATGTATTTCTGAGCACCTCCAAGATGTATGATACCTACTAATGGTCTAGTTACCTCAGACAGAAACGAAAGTAGGGAGGTTGGTCAGGGAGGATGGGTGGACGTAATCCAATCCAAAGGTTTTTTGTTCAAGTCGCGTAATTTTAGCTAACCCTTCTCCTAACCCTTATTCAAAACTTAACCCATTTCAACTAACCTGCTACATAAATTCTCCTAACCATTGTCGTTAGTTCCCCTAACTGCCCAAGTTAATTCTCCCTGTAAATCTCCTTTATTGTTACAGTGCAACAAGCAATCTGAGAGAAAGAAGTATAATACTATGAATCATCCAATTCGTATGCTATTATACGACCGGGTAAGACATATGATAATATACATCCTATAATTCATACTATATTTTACGACCGCTATTCCATTCATAATGTAACCTAACGTAACATTATATGTCATACTATATGGACTGTCACAGATGTATGTACAGAATAATACAAATTCCCCTGACACCACATTGCTCAGATACCCAGCTCACAGTGCACGTGCACACACGCATATGCTCACACACCACCAGTGAATAAGCAAGTAAAAAAAAAGAGTGCTGAACTTGGAGTGTGATTCGTGGTGGTAGTCAGTAGTGTTTTATTGCAGGTTTAAAGAGTACCTCTCCCCAGTTCCCTGTCGTCCACTTGGGGCAGCAATGCCCTCGGCAGCTCCTCTCTTTGCTGGGCTGGGTCAGGTGCTTACAATTGTCCTCTGAAACAGGTCGACATGACCGGGTCATACAGCTCACCTTACGGTTCTTCCATCCTTTACCACTGGTGGCAGAGCACTATAAGAGGAGGGGTTGTACAGAGAACAAATACCAGACCAATGTCAAATACTTTATCACTTTAATGGGAATAGTTTAAATCACTTTTATCATTCATTTGATTTGTTTTTCAGTCTACTTCTTCTTGAGAACAATATCACACATGTACAGGGCTTCAGAGTGCACAACAGGTTAGGGACATTTTCATTAGCAAATACAGTACGTAACATGAGATAGTGCATAAGATCATGAGAATTGGTTTGAATCCAAATAAACATAGATTGGACATAGACATTTCCCACATTTAGCACTTTGATATTTGATAACTTGAGATATTCATTTACTGACATTCACACAAAAAACATTTGCTACAGTTTTTGCTTTTTGTGAAAGCAAGCGGAGCATACAGAAATGTGCGACGGAAGCGGAGGCCCCTCAGTTAAACGGATGAAGTCCCTATTAGAAGGTAGTGTCATTTAGAGGTAGTTGCTGCGCTGTGAGCCAAGCATACAGTACACAGTTAGCAGCCACGTTCACATCCAGGTTCATTGAGCAGGCCCAGGTCTAACTCTGTCTGACAGGCAGGCACCCCACACCAGCACCCCCCAGCACAGTCCAGTACTCCCAGGCCTGTGAGTTCAGTGGGGCTGTTGGGTTCGGGTTGGGTAATCAAAGCATCTCAGAGTGTGAGCTCCTGGGGCATTTAAGCCCTGAACAGCACCTGACAGGCAGTCCTGTCTCCCAGGCTGTGTGCTGCCCGGAAGACCAGAGCCAATCGCATGCAAGGAACAACGAGCCATCAAGCCACATTCAAACAGAGCCAGAAAGCTGAAGCCTGGAGGAAAAAAGGTAATATAGCTAGCACCTTTCAAAATTAAGGCAACTTTATACTGATATATCACTGATATTATATAAGACTGATTTGTTGCCGGGCTGCTTATCTAAATACTCAGCGAGGTAGTCTTGTTTGCTAGCAAGCTAGCTACCCAACAAATAGGGGACATCATGAGGACATTCAGTGATGTTCCCATTAAGTTCCTTAAGGGTTTCGGTGCAATGTTATCCCACTAAAGTTTGGAGAACACTCCAAGAACATTGGGTGATGGTCCCATGGGAACGTTCTCTGGGGGACTTTTGTGTAGTTCCCTCTAAGTTACCAGGGTGTTACTGAGGACCATGTCAGGACCTTTTTCTGATGTTCTCAGGACTCATTTTACTAGTCCTTGGGACATTGCATGATGGTCCCAAGGGAATGTTCTCTGAGGCACCTATTTATAGTTCCCAGTTTGTCCCGTGGACGTTTTTAGGATGTACTTGGGACGTTGTGTCATGGTCCCCTGAAGTTCCCCTATATGTTCTTGGGACGTTGGTCCCCTGGAGGTTTTGTCTAGTTCCCGGTTTGTCCTTGGGACGTTTTTAGAATGTTTCTTGGACGTTGTGTCATGGTCACCTGAAGGTCTTGTCTAGTTCCTGGTTAGTCCTGGGGACGTCCCGGGCTGGTGCTGCAGATGGATATATCCGCTAATACAGAACTATTAAAGGCCCAGTGCACCAATTTTGTAATTTTTTTTTTACAAAAAAATAGTTTTTCAGGGGTTGTTTGAGTACTGGTACTTCCCATGGCTATGACTCCTGAATCACTGGGCGAAAAGGGCCCATATCAGGGGATATCTTTGCATTACACGTTTTTGATATTTTAGAGAATACAGTGCATGTCCAATGCATATTATGAGTCTTTGGATATGTACTACATCCTGAAAACTTCTGAATCCAGATGTGTCTTTAATACATATGATATTTTGAGATTACTCCGAATATCACACTTGGACATTTCCTATAGTCGGATATGGGCTCATTCAATATCCTGAGATATTTGACATTCTATTTTCTCTCTTCATGTTGACAAATACTGACTGTACACTGTACATTGCATATCTGTGTTTTCTCAGCACATTCAAGATATTATGCTATATCGATTCCAGATATCCTTCTTCTGGCTGAGGTCCATATCAGGACCTTGATATGGTTTTTGATATGCTGAAACTAAGGATGATTTCAGATGCATTTCTGAGTTTTCAGCACGTGCTCAATAATTGGACAAAATATGGAATCCATATTTTTCTTTCATGCACAAATTATTTTTGGATTGCCTCCTGTTATCATGCATGGTATGTCCAGATAGAGTCATTAGATATGCTGAGATAGGCCTATGTGACATCTTATTTCCCTATATGATGACAAATGCTGATAGTAGACATACAGTACCAGTCAAAAATGTGGACACATACTCATTCAAGGGTTTTTCTTTAGTTATACTATTTTCTACATTGTAGAATAATAGTGAAGACATTCAAACTATGAAATAACACATATGGAATCATGTAGTAACAAAAAAAGTGTTAAACAAATCAAAATATATTTGAGATTCTTCAAAGTAGCCACCCTTTGCCTTGATGACAGCTTTGCACACTCTCTTCATAGGTTTGATGTCTTCACTATTATTCTACAATGTAGAAAATAGTAAAAATAAAGAAAAACCCTTGAATGAGTAGGCATGCCCAAACTTTTGACTGGTACTGTATGTTCTCAGCACATACAATGCATACTGTATGCTCTTGACTGAGGTCCATTTCAGGATTTTGATATGCACAAATAAGGACAATTTCTGATATTTATTTTAGTTTTTAAGGATATTCTCAATAATTTGACAAATATTAAATCCATATAATTCTTTCAGACACTACCTATAGGTTTTGTATTCCCTCTGCATAAAGGCATGGGCAAACTGCAAACTAAAAGCACTGTTACTGGTAGCCTAGCAAAAATAATAATTTATTTTCTGCCACGCAGTGCCAACTGTCATTTTTGCATTTGTGCGCCACAAATGAGTGTGTATACGGTGTGTGGTCAAACTTACAACTGGGGAAACAAAGAAGTGAGAAACTGTTAAGAAAATACCTTGAGTAGCTAATTTGAGATTTGCTATTTGGTATTTTATTAGGATCCCTGTTAGCTGTTGCAAAAGCAGCAGCTACTCTTCCTGGGGTCCACACAAAACATGAAACATACAGAATGACAGAACATCAACAGACAAGAACAGCTCAAGGACAGAATTACATAAAAAAAAATATAAAGGCACACGTAGCCTACATATCAACGCATACACAAAAACTATTTAGGTCAAATAGGGGAGAGGTGTTGTGCCGTGAGTTGTTGCTTTATCTGTTTTTTTAAACCAGATTTGCTGTTTATTTGAGAAATATGAGATGGAATGAAGTTCCATGCAATAAGGGCTATATAATACTGTACGCTTTCTTGAATTTGTTCTGGATTTGGGACTGTGAAAAGACCCCTGGTGGCATGTCTGGTGGGATAAGTGTGTGTGTCAGAGCTGTGAGTAAGTTGACTATGCAAACAATTTGGGATTTTCACCACATTACTGTTTCTTATAAAAAGAAGAAGTGATACAGTCAGTCTCTCCTCAGCTCTTTGCCAAGAGAGACTGGCATGCATAGTATTTATATCAGTCCTCTGATTACAATTAAGAGCAAAACGTGCCGCTCTGTTCTGGGCCAGCTGCAGCTTAACTAGGTCTTTCCTTGCAGCACTGGACCACACGACTGGACAATAATCAAGATTAGACAAAACTAGAGCCTGCAGAACATGTTTTTTGGAGTGTGGTGGCTAAAAAGCAGAGCATCTCTTTATTACGGCCAGACCTCTCCCCAGCTTTACAACCATTGGATCTATATATTTTGACCATGACAGTTTACAATCTAAGGTAACGCCAAATTTAGTCTCCTCAACTTGTTCAACAGCCACACCATTCATTACCAGATTCAGTTGAGGTCTAGCACTTTATGGAATGATTTGTACCAAATACAATGTTCTTAGTTTTAGAGATGTTCAGGACCAGTTTATTACTGGCCACCCATTCCAAAACAGACTGCAACTCTTTGTTAAGGATTTTAGTAACTGCATTAGCAGTAGTTGCTGACGCGTATATGGATGAATCATTAGCATACATGGACTCACATGCTTTGTTAATTAGGGACAGACGTTCTGCTAGCGGAACGCCTCACCAATATCCAATGGTATAGCGTGGCGCGAAATACAAATACCTCAAAAATGCTATAAATTCAATTTCTCAAATATAGGACTATTTTACACCATTTTAAAGTCAAGACTCTCCTTTATCTAACCACATTGTCCGATTTCAAAAAGGCTTTACAGCGAAAGCAAAACATTAGATTATGTCAGGAGAGTACCCTCCCAAAAATAATCACACAGCCATTTTCAAAGCAAGCATATATGTCACAAAAACCAAAACCACAGCTAAATGCAGCACTAACCTTTGATGAGCTTCATCAGATGACACTCCTAGGATATTATGTTATACAATACATGCATGTTTTGTTCAATCAAGTTCATATTTATATCAAAAACCAGCTTTTTACATTAGCATGTGATGTTCAGAACTAGCATACCCACCACAAACTTCCGGTGAACTTATTAAATTACTCACGATAAACGTTGACAAAAAACGTAACAATTATTTTAAGAAATATAGATACAGAACTCCTTTATGCAATCGCGGTGTCTGATTTTAAAATAGCTTTTCGGTGAAAGCACATTTTGCAATATTCTGAGTACATAGCCCGGCCATCATGGCTAGCTAATTTGACACCCACCAAGTTTGGCCCTCACCAAACTCAGATTTACTATAAGAAAAATTGGATTACCTTTGCTGTTCTTCGTCAGAATGCAATCCCAGGACTTCTACTTCAACAACAAATGTTGTTTTGGTTTGAAATATTCCATAGTTATATCCAAATAGCTCCATTTTGTTTGTGCGTTGAGGTCACTATCCGAAGGGTGACGCGCGGGTGCATTTCGTGACAAAAAATGTCAAAATATTCCATTACTGTACTTCGAAGCATGTCAAAATAAATGTTTATGCTATTTTTCTCATAAAATAGCGATAATATTCCAACCGGGCGACGTTGTATTCATTCAAACACTGAAAGAAAAACATGGAGTTGTCTCGTGCATGCGCGCTCCAGTGTCATTGTTCTCAGCAGGACCACTCACAAAAACCCCTGCTGTTTTTCGCCCAGAGACTGGAGAGCTCTCATTCCACTTTCTGGCGCCTTCTGAGAGCCAATGAAAGCCTTAGAAAATGTCACGTTACAGCAGAGATGCTGTATTTTTGATAGAGATGCCCTAGAAGGAGAACAAATTGTCAGACAGGGCACTTCCTGTATAGAATCCTCTCATGTTTTGGCCTGCCATATGAGTTCTGTTATACTCACAGACACCATTCAAACCATTTTAGAAACTTTAGAGTGTTTTCTATCCAAATCTACTAATTATATGCATATTATAGTTTCTGGGCAGGAGTAGTAACCAGATTAAATCGGGTACATTTTTTTATCCGGCCATGAAAATACTGCCCCCTATCCCAAACAGGTTAAATGCCAAATACATTTTTTAAATGTATTTTACCAGGCAAGCTGACTGAGAACAGATTCTCATTTACAGCAACAGCCTGGGAAATAGCTACAGGGGATGAATGAGACAATTGTAAGCTGGGGATGATTAGGTGAACATGATGGTATGAGGTACAGCTTGGGAATTTATCCAGGACACCATGGTTAACACCCCTACTCTTACAATAAGTGCCATGGGATCTTTAGTGACCACAGAGAGTCAGGACACCTGTTTAATGTCCCATCCAAAAGACAGCACCCTACACAGGGCAGTGTCACTATTGTTTTTAGACCTGAAGAAAGAGTTCCTCCTACTGGCTCTCCAACACCACTTCCAGCAGCATCTGGTCTCCCAACTAGGGACCAACCAGAACCAATCCTGCATAGCTTCAGAAGCAAGCCAGCAGTGGCAACATTGGTAAAAATAAAAAAGAGTAGAGGGCCTAGAGAGCTGCCCTGCGGTACACCACACTTTACATGTTTGTCATTAGAGAAGCTTCTATTAAAGAAAACCATTTGAGATCTATTAGATAGATAGCTCTGAATCCACATTATGGCAGAGGTTGAAAAGCCATAGCACGTAAGTTTTTCAACAACAGGTTATGGTCAATAATATCAAAGGCTGCACTGAAATCTAACTTTACAGCTCCCACAATCTTGTTATTATTCAGTCATTTGTTTCAGTGCAGTACATGTTGAGTACCCTTCTCTATAGGCATGCTGAAAGTCTGTTGTTAATTTGTTTACAGAGAAATAGCATTGTATTTGGTCAAACACAATTTTTTCTAACAGTTTTCTTAGAGCTGGCAGCAAGCTTATTGGTCTGCTGTTAGAACCAATAAAGGCCACATTACCACTCATGGGTAGAGAAATTACTTTGGCTTCCCTCCAAGCCTGAGGACAAAGACTTTGCTCCAGGCTCAGATTAAAAATATGTCAGATAGGAGTGGCTATAGAGTCAGCTACCATCCTCAGTAGCTTTCCATCTAAGTTATCAATGCCAGGTTTGTCATTATTGATTGACAACAATCCTTTTTCCACCTCTCCCACACTAACTTTACAAAATTCAAACTTGCAATGCTTTTCTTTCATGAATAGTTTTTTATGCATGAATTCAATTACTCACTGTTCGTTGTTGGCATTTCCTTCCTAAGTTTGCCAATGAAATAATCATTAAAATAATTGGCAACATCAAATGGTTTTGTGATGAATAAGCCATCTGATTAGATGGATTTGAATTTGTCTTTCTGACAATAATTTCATTTAAAGTACTCCAAAGGTTTTTCCATCATTCTTTTGTCACGACTTCCACCGAAGTCGGTTCCTCTCCTTGTTCGGGCGTTGTTCGGCGGTTGACGTTACCGGTCTTCTAGACATCGCCGATCCACCTTTCATTTTACATTTGTTTTGTCTTGTTTTCCCACACACCTGGTTTACATTCCCTCATTATTTGTCGTGTATATAACCCTCTGTTCCCCCATGTCTGTGTGTGAAATTGTTAGTTGTAAAGTGTTTGTGCACTCTGACTGGTTCGCGACGGGTTATTTTGTACCCATATTTTGTTGTTCTGGGTGCCGTTGGTTTGGCACATTAAACTGCTCCGGTTGTTACCCAGTTCTGCTGTCCTGCGCCTGACTTCCCTGCAGCTAGTCACGCACCTCTTACATCTTTATATCATTGATCTTGGCTTCATAATACAGTTTTGTCTTCTTTTTGTTGAGTTTAGTCACATAATTTCTCAATTTGCAGTAAATAAGCCAGTCAGATGTGTAGCCAGACTTGTTAGCCACTCCTTTTACCCCATTTCTTTCAACAATACAGTTTTTCAATTCCTCATCAATCCATGGAGCCTTAACAGTTCTAACAGTCAGTTTCTTAACAGTTGCATGTTTATCAATAACTGGAAGAAGCAATTTCATAAATTTTTCAAGTGCAGCATCTGGATGCTCCTCATTAATCACATCAGACCAACAAATATTTTTAACATCATCCACATAAGAGTCACATATTATTTATATTCTGACTGTTAGCACTTGGTGGCATATAGCAACACCCCAAAATAAAAGGCTTTAGATATGCCAAGTGAACCTGCAACCACAACACTTCAATAACACTTGACAGAAGATCTTCTCTAAGCATGACAGGGATATGGCTCTGAATATAAACAGTAACACCTCCCCCGTAAGCATTTCTGTCTCTTCTATAGATGTATATCCTTGTATTGCTACTGCTGTATCATCAAATTAATTATCTAAGTGAGTATCAGAAATGGCTAATATATGAATGTTATCTGATGTTAGCAAGTTATTGATTTCATGAACCTTATTTCCAAGGCTACATATATTAATATGGGCTATTTTCAGCCCTTTCCTGGGTAGCTTATCAAAGATAGACATAATATTGAAACGAGCAAACAAAGCAAGAGAAAAAAATATATATTCAGCAGTCCATTACTCTATTGATGTTTTATTTATCCTAGTAACTAAAATCAAGAATTTTTGCTAAGTTTGCCAGCAGCCAGAAGGGCTAGATAATGAAACTGTCTTCACCTCAGGGAAAAACAGTTTTACCACTAATCAAACCTTAAGGTGACAGTTAATGTTTTAAAACATTTTAGGCTTATTTTTATTACATGTTAATTTAAGCTAGCTAGCTAATTAGGAACTTAAATTCGTTTTCTCATCCTGAATGGAGCAAGTAAAGTAGCTACTTTACCACTGCCACGTTGGATCTGAACTGCAAGGGACCTGCCCTGACGACCCAATCTGCACCCATCGCATCCATCGTCCATAACAAACGGCCAGTCAGGGGTATTGCGGGTGTGCAACTTTTATTTTCTGTTGAATAAATAAAATACTTTTTTTCAGCGAAGATTGGCCTACATTGCTGATGTACATGATCCAGTGGGTGAACTGTATTGCTGCCAGGCTGATCAGATTCAATAGCAGCCTCAGAGGCTCATAAGATAGGATTCTGCCTTGTTGGCTGTTTCATGAAGATTTTTTTTTCTATCCATATGAATTGGGTCAAAGCAATGTGGCATGTATTTGTGTTAAAGATTATGTATTTATATTCTTGTTCATACAGTGCATTCGGAAAGTATTCTGTCCGCTTGACTTTTTCCACATTTTGTTAAGTTACAGCCTTATTCTAAAATTGATTCAATTACTTTTTTTCCTCCTCAGTCTACACACACTACCCCATTATGACAAAGTGAAAACAGGTTTTTAGAAATGTTTGCAAATTTATTACAAATAAAAAACAGAAATACCTTATTTACATAAGTGTTCAGACCCTTTGCTATGAGACTCGAAATTGAGATCAAGTGCATCCTGTTTCCATTGATCATCCTTGAGATGTTTCTACAACTTGATTGGAGTCAAACTGTGGTAAATTCAATTAATTGGACATTATTTGGAAAGGCACACACCTGTCTATATAAGGTCACACAGTTGACAGTGCATGTCAGATTAAAAACCAAGCCATGAGGTTGAAGGAATTCACTGTAGAGCTCTGAGACAGGATTGTGTCGAGGCACAAATCTGGGGAAGGGTACCAAAACATTTCTGCAGCATTGAAAGTCCCCAAGAACACAGTGGACTCCATCATTCTTAAATGGAAGAAGTTTGGAACCACCAAGACTCTTCCTAGAGCTGGCCGCCCGGCCAAACTGAGCAATCGGGGGAGAAGGGCCTTGGTCAGGTAGGTAACCAAGAACCCAATGGTCACTCTGACAGATCTCCAGAGTTCCTCTGTGGAGATGGGAGAACCTTCCAGAAGGACAACCATCTCTGTAGCACTCCCCCAATCAGGCCTTTATGGTATAGTGGCCAGACGAAAGCCACTCCTCAGTATAAGGCACATGATAGCCTGCTTGGAGTTTGCCAAAAGGTACCTAAAGGACTGTCAGACCATGAGAAATAAGATTCTCTGGTCTGATGAAACCAAGATTGAACTCTTTGGTCCGAATGCCAAGCTTCACGTCTGGAGGACACCTGGCACCATGCCTACGGTGAAGCATGGTGGTGGAAGCATCATGCTGTGGGGATGTTTTTCAGCAGCGGGGACTGGGAGACTAGTCAGGATTGAGGGAAAGATGAACGGAGAAAAGTACAGAGAGATTCTTGATGAAAATCTGCTCCAGAGCCTTCAGGACCTCAGACTGGGGCGAAGGTTCACCTTCAAGCAGGACAACAAACCTAAGAACACAGCCAGGACAACGCAGGTGTGGCTTCAGTCTCTGAATGTCCTTGAGTGGCCCAGCCAAAGCCCTGACTTCAACCCGATCAAACATCTCTGAAGAGACCTGAAAATAGCAATGCAGCAACAACCCCCATCCAACCTGACAGAGCTTGAGAGGTTCTGCAAAGAAGAATGGGAGAATCTCCCCAAATACAGGAGTGCCAAGCTTGTAGCGTCCTGCCCAAGAAGACAGCAGCACCCTAGTCGATGAGACGAGGCAGGGGGGCAAGAAGGGGGAACGACTAGTCGCCCAGAGAGAGTAGAGAAGACTTAGGGGATAGGTATCCTCTCCTTTAGACAAGATGCTGGAAACCAATGACAAGACGACCATAAATTCTGTCAATTTTGTGAGGTGCTGCAACCTCTCTTTCTAGAAGCATGAAGAAAAGCTGTATTATAGAATCCTATCCTATCCCCTAACACCACTTATTGTATATTCATATGTACTGTTGTGCTGCTCTACAGGCTTATGTTGTAGCCCCAAACCCAGACCACCGTAAGGACTTCCCTGCCTTAGCTGTGGGGAGATGAGTTCTCTTACCAAGACTACAAAGGACTCCCCCAGTTTACATTTGCCTCCTGTTGAAAAGGGTTGCACCTTAACTCTTATTTAAGCATTGTTGTTTGTTTTTTGCTATTCCTACTGGTGCTTGTGTACATTTTGGTGTTATTTTTCCTTCCGGCTTGTGTTCGGATAAGAAGCACTGTGGAGGCAATGTTGAATTCGTCCTGTGACAATAAATGCACTGTTGAAGATAATGGCTTGTCTCATCCAACTTTGTTCCCTATAATGGACATGACCGACCAACGCTAACATTGGTCTTGCACAGCTTCAGAATATTTGCAGCCATTTTCTGATTATTTCCCAATGATTCTACATGTTGAATGGCCACTGTTCGTCGACACCCAGCAGGTGATCTACTGCTCACAGCTGACGTTCGTGTTGGTCTGTTTTGTCCTTTACATACTTGAGTTATAGTTAAGGGATATTCTACATTATGTACCTCAGTGGTGACATCACAGATGTACAGCTGCAGACTCTGAACATTCAGATCACTCCCCACAGCACACAATATTTTGTATTTAACCTTTATTTAACTTATTTACAATGACGGCCTACCTACAATAGGGCTGTGTTTAAACAGGCAGCCTAATATTGGTCTTTTGACCAATCAGATCAGATCCTTTGCCAATAATTGGGCAAAAAAATCTAATTGGGCTGCCTGTGTAAATGCAGTCTAAGACCATGAAAAATAAACTCTCCTGTGATCAGCAACCACTTTCCAGCTCCTGTTCTCAGTTGCTCTAATCTGGCACAATGAGGTGTACATGAAAGTCATAAGTTGTGAATAGTTATAGCCAGGGGTGTCCCTGAACAGAATTCAATTTGTTTTTGTGTAGCACATGCACGGGACGTCAACATGCTTCGAGAAATGACAGAATCATAACCTGGTCCCAAGTAAATAACTGTCAATGACAACGGTCAGTATTAGTGGTGGTATTTATTTTAAAAGACTGCTCTATTCCATGTGCTCGGAGCAGATATTTAGTGTATGATAATCATGAATGAAATGAGGCCCTCACCACCAGGGGGCGGCCCGTCAGAAAGTCCAGCACCCAGTTGCACAGGGCGGGGTCGAGACCCAGAGTCTCGAGCTTAATGACGAGTTTGGAGGGTGCTATGGTGTTAAATGCTGAGCTGTAGTCAATGAACAGCATTCTTACATAGGTATTCCTCTTGTCCAGATGGGATAGGGGAGTGTGCAGTGTGATGGAAATTGTGTCGTCTGTGGACCTATTGGGGTGGTAAGCAAATTGGAGTGGGTCTAGGATATCAGGTGATATGGAGGTGATATGATCATTGACTAGTCTCTCAAAGCACTTCATGATGACAGAAGTGAGTGCTACGGGGCGATAGTCATTTAGTTCAGTTACCTTAGCTTTCTTGGGAACAGGAACAATGGTGGACATCTTGAAGCATGTGGGCACAGCAGACTGGGATAACGATTGATTGAATATGTCCGTAAACACCATAAATGATTAAATGCATTACATTTCTATTGGCAATATTCTAAAAGATACTTTCAAAAGAGAATACCGTCTATAGTAGCCACTGTGCTTCTTCTAGAGGTCCAGTTTGAGATAGTTTTTTCACAAATTATTTAATCTACAAAACACCTCAACTCCCAAACTGGGCATGCACTGATCCATATCATACAAAGGTTAAGACATCTGCACAGTGCCTAGCTCAGAAGGACCTACATGTTAGTGTTACAGTTCAGCATCATTTTGGGTTGCTATGGCATCTTTCTACTAGTAGGTAAACAAGCAGGCAATGAGCATCTACATCTGAAATGGCTCTTTATTCCCACTACCTATGGCCAGGACTAGTTGTGCACTATACAGGGTATATAGAGTGTCATTTTAAGACACACACCCTTTATGTTATACTTTTGTTCCATGATATGAACAGTAAAATATAAAAAAGTGCCTTGTGATAAAAAGGGTTGGCAAATTTATTCCAAACTAGCCAAACATGGTTTACATCTTAATCATATCTTCCCATTCACAGTTAGAGACATCAAATTTCCACATCAACATCACTAGCAGAGAGAAGGGAAGGGGTTAAATGATTCAACATGGAACCATGAATGGCAGCATCCTGACTTATGAGCCTCTGAGTCTGCTATTGAATCTGATCAGCCTGGCTGGAATAGCGCTCACCCACAGTATCATATGCATCATATGAATCCCCGAGCTGATTGGGCGGAATGCATATTGGAGTGGGTCTAGGGTTTCTGGGATAATGATGTTAATATGAGCCATTACAAGCCTTTCAAAACACTTCATGGCTACGGACGTGAGTGCTACGGGTCTGTAGTCATTTAGGCAGGTTGCCTTAGTGTTCTTGGGCACAGGGACTATGGTGGTGTGCTTGAAACATGTTGGTATTACAGACTCAATCAGGGACATGTTGAAAATGTCAGTGAAGGCACCTTCCAGTTGGTCAGCACATGCCCGGAGCACACGTCCTGGTAATCCGTCTGGCCCCGTGGCCTTGTGAATGTTGACTTGTTTAAAGGTCTTGTTAACATCGGCTACGGAGAGCGTGATCACACAGTTGTCCGGAACAGCTGATGCTCTCATGCATGCCTCAGTGTTGCTTGCCTCAAAGCGAGCATAGAAATGATTTAGCTCGTCTGGTAGACTTGTGTCACTGGGCAGCTTGCGGCTGTGCTTCCCTTTGTAGTCTGTAATAGTTTGCAAGCCCTGCCACATAAGACGAGCATTGGAGCCGGTGTAGTACAATTCAATCTTAGCCCTGTATTGGCGCTTTGCCTATTTGATGGTTCGTTGGAGGACATAGCAGGATTTCTTATAAGCTTCCTGGTTAGAGTCCCGCACCTTGAATGCGGCAGCTCTACCCTTTAGCTCAGTGCGAATATTGCCTGTAATCGATGGCTTCTGGTTGGGGTATGTTGGTTGGGGTATATTGATAAAGCCAGTGACTGATGTGATGTACTCCTTAATGCCATCGGAAGAATCCCGGAACATGTTCCAGTCTGTGCTAGCAAAACAGTCCTGTAGTTTAGCATCTGCTTCATCTGACTACTTTTTCATAGACCAAGCCACTGGTGCTTCCTGCTTTAATTTTTGCTTGTAAGCAAGAATCAGGAGGGTAGAATTGTGGTCAGATTTAACAAATGGAGGGCGAGGGAGAGCTTTGTATGTGTCTCTGTTTGTGGAGTACAGGTGATCTAGAATTGTTTTCCCTCTGGTTGCGCATTTAACATGTTGATAGAAATGAGGTAAAACTGATTTAAGTTTCCCTGCATTAAAATCCACGACCACTAGGAGCGCCGCCTCTGGGTGAGTGGTTTCCTGTTTGCTTATTTCCTTATACAGCTGACTGAGTGCAGTCTTATTGCCAGCATCCGTCTGTGGTGGTAAATGAACAGCCACGAAAAGTATGGATGAAAACTCTCTAGGCAAGTAGTGTGGTCTACAGTTTATCATAAGATACTCTACTTCAGGCGAGCAAAATAAGGAGACTTCCTTAGAATTCATGCACCAGCTGTTGTTTACAAATATGCACAGACCGCCCCCCCTCGTCTTACCGGAGTGTGCTGTTCTATCTTGCCGGTGTAGCGTATATTCTGCTAGTTGAATATCTATGTCATCATTCAGCAACGATTTCGTGAAACATAAGATGTTACAGTTTCAGATGTCCCGTTAGTAGGAAATTCGTGATCGTACCTTGTCTAATTTATTGTCCAATGATTTCACGTTGGCAAGTAATATTGACGGCAACGGCTGCTTTCCCACTCGCTGTCTGTGGATCCTTATGAGGATCCCCGCTCTGTGTCCTCTGTACCTGCGTCTCTTGCCAATGACGGGGATGTTGGCCTTGTCGGGTGTTCGAAGTACATCCTGTGCGTCCTGCTTGTTGAAGAAAAACTCTGTCTAATTCGAGGTGAGTGATCGCTGTCCTGATATCCAGAAGCTATTTTTTGCCCTAAGATACAGTGGCAGAAACATTATGTACAAAACAAGTTACAAATAGCGCAAAAAAACCCCACATAATAGCACAATTGGTTAGGCGGCCATAAACTGCTGCCACTTCCGGCGCCAGTTGTCTTAATTTTGAAAGATACAAGCTATATTACCTTTAATCCTCTATGCTTCAGCTTTCTGGCTCTGTTTGAATGTGGCTTCATTGCTCGTTGTTCCTTGCATCTGATTGGCTTTGGTCTTGGGGGTGGCACACAGCCTGGGAGACAGCATTGCCTGTCAGGCGCTGTTCAGGGCTTAAATGCCCCATGAGCAGTGTAGAGTTGCAAGTGCAGATAGGATGCGACAGGCTCTCGGTTGAACGAGTACGTATCCCAGCATGGCGCACTGCACTGCTCAGTGAGGGACCGCGCCGGACAGGAACCCACGACAACCTTTCACCTCATTTAGGAGAGGGAGGGCGGGACTAAATGTCCCCATGGTCCAGAGGACAACAACTGGAAGTTACTTCCCACCGGAAATTACTGTAGAAGTGAGCACGTTGTGAATGGATTTGTTTTATATGCATTATACACTATTATTGGCATATCATTTTATATTAGCAAATGAAAACAAAAGCACAAAATGAAAAGGAATGACAAATTTAAAGTTACTAAAATCATTTAATTTAAAGCTGCAATATGTAACATTTTGGGACCACCAAATTCACATAGAAATTTGAGGTGTAGATCTGCCATTCTCTTTGAAAGCAAGTCTAAAAAGTAGATTTATTCTGTTTTGTTCAGTTTGGTACACCAGGATCAAACAGCTGAAAATACAATATTTTTGGTTATGATTCTCTACACTTTGCTTGTTTTATCACATAAACTGAAATGAGGCGTACTATTAGAATTTTAGCATATTGCATCTTTAAGAGATTGATAGTGTACAGTGAGGAATCACAAATTGTTTGCGATAATAACCACAGACACCAATTTCGCATAATGAACTTGATTGAGAATGACATGATCAAATAAAAAATTATGGCAAAACACCAACAATGTGTGATTACTCTCTGTACCGCTATACATTTGAAAAATGTTTGTTCTAATGAATTTCAATAAGCATAAGGGAGACCATTTTAATGTATGTACTGTAATGTATACATGTCTTTCTGTGAGGAGCATCCCATTACATTTTGGTGTTTTGGCTTAAGGCTAATTTCAATCAGATTGTTTTGGCGGTGTCGGAAGTGCACTTATTGCCCATCTATGGTGTTTTAGGTAACATTCAAAATGAGATATTATTGTTTCACCCACTGGCCTACGAGCAGGCATTACAGTGGTGTTCGGAATTAGGATTGAGGTAGACACAGAGAGCAGACACACAGGCTAGGATCATGGTACTGGAGGGCCGTTTAGGAGAAATAGTATACTGCTCAAAAAAATAAAGGGAACACTTAAACAACACATCCTAGATCTGAATGAAAGAAATAATCTTATTAAACACTTTTTTCTTTACATAGTTGAATGTGCTGACAACAAAATCACAAAAAAATAATCAATGGAAATCCAATTTATCAACCCATGGAGGTCTGGATTTGGAGTCACACTCAAAATTAAAGTGGAAAACCACACTACAGGCTGATCCAACTTTGATGTAATGTCCTTAAAACAAGTCAAAATGAGGCTCAGTAGTGTGTGTGGCCTCCACTTGTGTGTATGACCT
The DNA here is from genome assembly GCF_901001165.1 of Salmo trutta. Lineage (NCBI taxonomy): Eukaryota > Metazoa > Chordata > Actinopteri > Salmoniformes > Salmonidae > Salmo > Salmo trutta. The sequence continues at coordinate 24,146,728 of NC_042970.1, read as the reverse complement.
CCCTACAACGCCTGGGCATGCTCCTGATGAGGTGGCAGATGGTCTCCTGAGGGATCTCCTCCCAGACCTGGACTAAAGCATCCGCCAACTCCTGGACAGTCTGTGGTGCAACGTGGCATTGGTGGATGGAGCGAGACATGATGTCCCAGATGTGCTCAATTGGATTCAGGTCTGGGGAACGGGCGGGCCAGTCCATAGCATCAATGCCTTCCTCTTGCAGGAACTGCTGACACACTCCAGCCACATGAGGTCTAGCATTGTCTTGCATTAGGAGGAACTCAGGGCCAACCGCACCAGCATATGGTCTCACAAGGGGTCTGAGGATCTCATCTCGGTACCTAATGGCAGTCAGGCTACCTCTGGCGAGCACATGGAGGGCTGTGCGGCCCCCCAAAGAAATGCCACCCCACACCATGACTGACCCACCGCCAAACCGGTCATGCTGGAGGATGTTGCAGGCAGCAGAACATTCTCCACGGCGTCTCCAGACTCTGTCACGTCTGTCACGTGCTCAGTGTGAACCTGCTTTCATCTGTGAAGAGCACAGGGCGCCAGTGGCGAATTTGCCAATCTTGGTGTTCTCTGGCAAATGCCAAACGTCCTGCACGGTGTTGGGCTGTAAGCACAACCCCCACCTGTGGACGTCGGGCCCTCATACCACCCTCATGGAGTCTGTTTCTGACCATTTGAGCAGACACATGCACATTTGTGGCCTGCTGGAGGTCATTTTGCAGGGCTCTGGCAGTGCTTCTCCTGCTCCTCCTTGCACAAAGGCGGAGGTAGCGGTCCTGCTGCTGGGTTGTTGCCCTCCTACGGCCTCCTCCACGTCTCCTGATGTACTGGCCTGTCTCCTGGTAGCGCCTCCATGCTCTGGACACTACGCTGACAGACACAGCAAACCTTCTTGCCACAGCTCGCATTGATGTGCCATCCTGGATGAGCTGCACTACCTGAGCCACTTGTGTGGGTTGTAGACTCCGTCTCATGCTACCACTAGAGTGAAAGCACCGCCAGCATTCAAAAGTGACCAAAACATCAGCCAGGAAGCATAGGAACTGAGAAGTGCTCTGTGGTCACCACCTGCAGAACCACTCCTTTATTGGGGGTGTCTTGCTAATTGCCTATAATTTCCACCTGTTGTCTATTCCATTTGCACAACAGCATGTGAAATTTATTGTCAATCAGTGTTGCTTCCTAAGTGGACAGTTTGATTTCACAGAAGTGTGATTGACTTGGAGTTACATTGTGTTGTTTAAGTGTTCCCTTTATTTTTTTGAGCAGTGTATTATACAACGGTTTAAATAATTTAATAAAAGGCATTTACAACAGAGGGCAGGCAGCCAGACTGTGCTGCTTTTCAAATATCAGATCATTCCTCAAGGTTTTATATGCTCTTTAACTGAGCTTTCCAGATATTTTACTCTGCTCCAATAACTTGCTATTTCCTTGGATTTCAATCACTACAGCACTGTCACTAAGCACCAGTTAGTGAACAGAAGTAAATCACCCACCAATTCTCTATATCCACAAATGATGCGGGTGTCAACTAGACACCTTTATTACATGCAGTTAGTTAATGTGATTCGTGTGGAAATTTACCCCACAACCATTACATAAACTAGACACTATAGCCTTGTTTATACCTGTCACTACCAAGTATGTCTTGATCTTGTCCACTTTCTGATTGTGCCCACATCTTCAGAAATGCATGTATGCATGGTATTAACATGTGTCTTATCTGTTCACTGTTTCTGCATTGTGACCAGAGCTTCTGGTCTCTCCCTATGCAACTTATTTGACAGATATTTATTTATTTATTTATTTTAAGACACATATTGAAGCCTTAAGGCAGTAGTGCCACGTGTCAATGATTTTAGAGAACAGGATAATGATTTAAATGGTTTCACTGTCCAGATCCATCTACACTTGTAAGATTTCCAGACACAATGTGTGCCTGACTACCTTCAGAGATGGTCAGGAAGATCGGATCACAATCAGATCACAATGGGTCTTTCAATCGTCTACACCTGTTTAAAAATGTGGGCACAATCAGAATCTGGACAAGATCAGGACAAAGGGAGTATTAAGGCAACCGTGTATAAATGGCCTTATATTTTAGCATACTCTGAGTGAAATTGATATATTGATATCAATGTAAAGTGTAATCATCACAAAACTACCTTTTATCTACAACACAACTCTCAACTATCACACTATTTTCAACTATCATGCAGTCAGACGCAATTCAAATGTACCATTCAAATCAGATGCTTTTATTTACAGTGTCAAATATAACAATGCCCCGGACAGACAGCGAAGTTGTGCCTAAAATAAACCACATTCCAAAGCCTGCATTCCGTCCCGGAATCAAAGGCGGCTGGGCCTTCCGGGCCCCCACAGACAACAGGGCTTTCCCGGCTTTTTTTCCTTGGATCACAGCCCTTTCCCAGAAGTCCATCCATGCTGATTAGCTGTACAGTGAAGGGTTCCATCCCAGATCAAACGTGACCCTTGTCTTTCTGACGGGCTTTCATTTGAGTCACTGTCACCAGCCCCCCACCATCAAAACAATGTCATCAACCCGCATTGGGCGAGGGGGGACAGGTGAGGGGCAGATGAGGGGGCAACGTAGTTGAAGAGCACGTGTCGCAAGGCACACAAAAAAAACATGCCAGGCATGAGGAGTGAATAAGCGCAGTAAGTGGGGGATCCATCTTGTCAGTGTCACAGAGAATAAAGATTTCCCTTGGTACAAAAGGCTTTGAACTTTGGCCGACAGAAAAATCCTGATTGCTCAAATAGGTCACTGGGGCCCTGACCTCATAAGACAAGATATTGCTCAGTGATTTGTACATTTTCATTCACTGAAAACGCCCCTTTCCAAACACGAGTTAGTGAGCTCGAGTAATGCTCTCTGTAGAGATAATTTCCTATTTAATCCATAGTAGGTCATTTGGTTAATTATAATGACCACTTCCACGTTCCTAGTGTAATTAGTGTAAAGTCTGAAGGAAATCGTCTTAATTAAAGCACAGATTTGTTGATTAGATTTTTAACAGGACTACAAGCTTGCCTGTGGTAGTGTAAGTGAATGTGTTTGCTTCACTATTAGTGTTTCCTCACTGCAATTATCTCATTTAATGAAACTATTTTCTAGAAACCAGTGTCCCGGAGTGTACGTTTAGCAGTTATTCCCCTAGACACTAGTCCTCCTGTAACTAAGATGAGCTCAAGAGCGCAGATGTTTTGCCTCTCTACTCCATACAGATGTATAGAGTTCGCAACATTGTATCTGTGCCATTATGGCATCTGCATCTCCATTTAAAGTAGTCCATTTTCTTCTGCTTTGATGTTTGAAAAAACGTGTAAAGCTAATATTGGTAATTTACCACCACCTGCAGTGCTGGATTCTTGAACCAAAGCTTGTGTGTCATGAATTTATTGTGGCTACTAGATGACGGTCATATAGCTTAAAGCCATTTACAAACTAGGCTAACCAATTTGAAGAAGATAATGTTCTGATCATTGGCTGATCACTCCCAACCCATAGGAATCCCCACCCAGTTGACTACATTAAAATGGTGGAAGCCCTCAATGGCAATGAGGGCTTCCACCTATTATCTTCTCTCATATGAGCTTCATTTTTCACTTATCAGTCATGCAATAAAACTACCTAGCTGTATGATACATAAACTAGAGGATAGACTTGAAAAACAATCGATATAAATTGATGTTTTGAAACTTAATTTGAGCATAAGCAATCATTCGTGATAGTTCATGAACATGTTCTTTTACAGTAAATAAAATAAATGAAATAAACTTTTTAAGAGCACCTCTAGTTCATTTTAATCGTTACCTTTCTGTGAGCTAACATAAATTCAGCACGTTCATATAACATTAAATACTGACATGACATTATAATGAAGTAGAAATAAATACAGATCATTATATAAATATACACAAATGTATTTGAAACCCGAACTGATACTGCCATATGGAATGAGAGGCATAGAGTACTTTATTTCTAGAGTCTGTTGGTATCAAACACATTGTAAATGCATCTTCATGCATATACTGTATAACTGTGTTTTGCAATTTATTCTACAAATCAAATTATCGACAATTTCACAGTGACATGAGACTTATGTGCATGTGGAGTTGTTTCAAGTAGTGTAAAAAGTTACTCACACTATTTTTGGATTCATCATAATCAACCCAAACCTTATGCTTCCTTTTCATTACTCATATTAGAGATAGTTAGAAATGATCGTTTTCTTTAGTGAACAAGGTGTGGTGAGAAATACACTCACTGCCTGCTTGACAGCTGTGTTAACAGGCCCTTAAAATAAGGTGTGATGTTTGCAATGTATGCACAGGCATTAATGACCAGGAGGTAACAATTAGCCTTAGAAATGACTGGACCCTAGATCATGATGAACGTGAATGAGGATGCAGCCCTCCGGCAGGAGATAATAGGTGGGTGGGGAGTGATGTTAGAAGAGAATGAGGTAGAAACATACGACTGGCTCAGAGGATGAGCTTCAGGTATATAGAACACTATAAACTCTCCCTGTGGTCGCAGGCACTAACTGTGTGTTCACAAAGCTAGGACACGGGGCATTCTCTTTGAGCTCCAACAGACAGAGGTTTGGTGGTGAATAAATCGAACACACTTAAAAAATTATCTTTACCTTTTTAAAAACTACAACATATTTTCACCTAACATTACAATATTTTTGGGGGACAAAATCAATAATCAACTCTTTGTAAAAAAACATTACAAAAAAAAGAATATAAACAACTTCTCAAAACACCAGTTTACATACGTACATATCTCTATGTCACAATAATCCATTTATGACCTTAAGTTTGAAATAAAATACATAGTGATTCTTTGATGTTTAAATCTCATTTCTCCCTTGTTTTGCAAAAGCACCATTGTAAGTATAAGTTAATGGCTAGTTGAGTTGTGTTTGTTCCAAGTGAGGTATGGTTGAGCATAGCATATTTTCACATGTGTATTGAGCACTGGTGATCGCACCAAAATAAACTATTTACAAAAGCGAATATATAGACATATCTAACATTACATAAATACACTCATATCAAACACCTTTTGAGCGGTGGGCCTTGGACCTACTGGTTGGGCCGGGTTCTTATGTCTGTGCTAGTAAAAAGGAAGGAATCTGGGTCAGGACTTCAAGCTGTGATAAAATGACTTATCCCGAAGAATCACATAATTGATCAAATAATACAGTTATCACTTTATTCTACAGTCCTATTTCAGCTGGTGTTGACACTATTGTTTCTTTTTAAGAATTTAGCATAATTGGTAACTACCCGGCACTTACATTACTAAAAAGTAATTATTAGGTCATTATCATGTAATTACCATTTACAATGACATTTCTGAATAAATACCAGGTAAATAGAGGACTATAAAATAAGGTGTAAACATACGATGATTAGTAAATTCTCTATAGAAACTGCATGTGCCTTAAAGGGGCAATCTGCGATTGCTACATCCATTTTTTTATTTTACTTTTGTCATTCTATATAGCCATTGATTCTTGAAGAATGTAACTTATATTAACTAAGGAGCTTAGTTTAACTGTCTAACCCCATCAGAACCCAACATATAACCTTTATTTACTTCTTTGTTCGTAGACAATGTAATTGTAAACAAAACACTGTATAGCCTCAAAACATGGTTAAAACTATCATTTTCATGTCATGGATGGTCAGTCCTAGCATCCATAGCTCTGTCTATGCATTTAAGAGTGGTTACATTTATCCAGCCCCACCCCTTAGCTGTTTACTGAAACAGAGTTGGGGGGGTGGCGCTTTGTTATTGTTTGAACTGCATATTACACACTTTAAGACAAATTACATTTTTACAGTTATGATGGTCAATAAAGCTTTAGCATCAGAATGATGTATCCATCTCTAGAGTATATAAAAACTCATTTTCTTTGCTACATGTAAAAAAAAAAAAAAAGTGTATGAATAGCAACAACACTCGAGAATATGTCCATTCTTTGGGTGTTAACAAAAAAAACCAATGCATCTTAAACTCCTGATATACAGAAACATTGATCAATATTTGCATATGAACAACGAATGACTAAGTGTGCGAATACAAAGAGCAATAACAGAAACGTTGGATGTCAATTCTATATACATAGGAAACTAAGAAGAACATCTCTTAAGTAATAAATTATCTTTTAAAACAATATTTTACAAACTATCTTTGATTCTGATACAAACTGATCCTGAATTTTTAACACTAAGACTGATAACAGGGAAAGTGTTCTTATGGTCACAACTGTCAATTAAGCTTTTCATATGTTGTACTTTTTGGTGTGTTGTGTGTATTGTGTGTGTGTCCTGTCTCTTATGTGGAACAGAAATCAATTCCCAACATTTTCTAGAAGGATGACCAGTCTCAGGTGCCAAGGGAAGGGTAACAGTGAAATGGAAAGTGGACTTTCCAGCATGTAAGCGCTACAGAAACAACCTGCTCTCTCAAGTTTGATTGTTTGTTTGTCAAACTCTGTGTGTAGTGAAATGAGAGGACTTTTAAAAAAGATGGTGGAAGAAAACGCGTATATTTACGAGCGTACCGAGCTCCATGGGTCTGTGCTCCAATGGGGGTTAGACGGGCACGCATGAGTATTGCACTGCTCACGGTCGGGCGGTTTGTCTAGAATCTCACAGCTCAGATCGTTAAAGCGCTCTCCGTTGGGCCTCTGACACGCCACCAGTCGTGTCTTTACTCCTCCCCCACACGGCTTGGTACACTGCAGGACAGAGCAGATGAAGGAATAGTGTGTAAACAGAGTCAGGACAGTTGATTCACTCCATTGTCACAATACAGTTATCTATGACCTCTGACCTTTACATGATGACATACAGCCCAGCAAAGCAATTTCAGAAGAATGGAATTGTAGAATAATAACCGCTATGATAACGCCAAGGTTCATAACAATGAGATGATGCATTCAAAGTGTGACTAAACCCCCTCAGTGTATCAGTGCTGTAGGACGGCTTGGGTTCTCTCACCTCTCCCCAGTTCCCGTAGACCCACTGTGGACAGGGTCCGGACTCACAGGAGCGCTGCTCGATGGGTTTGGAGCGATCTTCACAGTTGTTGGCAGCATAACCATTCTCATCTTGGCATACCACCACACGCCTCTGGAAGCCACCCGCACACGTGCTCGAGCACTGACGTCACAGGGAGGAGAACACAGAGTGAGACAAATGGTTCACACACTCTCACATGTACAGGTATGTATGCACTAACTCAGAGACAGGCAAGTAGACATTCAAACACTAATATGCATACATTCATGAGCATGTATGGACACAATAACAAAAACATGTTCAAACACATACATGAAAATGTATGGTGCTCATCTATGCACACATAACTCACTGAGACAAGGGGATCCTGCAATAATACATTTACCCAGAGTCACAGTGTCACATATTGTAGACCTTTGCACATACAGACATCAGTTACAATGAAACAAGCGCACATATAAACACTCATTCACCATTAACAAATACAAACACACCAACCTACAGTATGTGAAAAAAGGTCCCCATTGACAGACAAGTATACAAAACACACATACATCCTTCTGGCAAAGGTCTGATTGACCGCAGAGACTATGTGCTTTGGGAAACTGGATGGATAATGCACTGCTATATTAAAACACATATCCTCAAGAAGAAAATAATTTCCCATGATCCATTAAATAACACCAGCTATTTGGGGACACAGATTGTTGTGCAACTATAATAACCCCGTTTTTAATAACAGCTGTACAATAGGCTATTAACCGCCAAAGCCATCAGCACAACTCATTGACCTTAGTCAGGGGTAGGCAACTAGACTCAGCCGATGGACAATTTTTGTTGGAGCAGATTGTCAGGGGCCCGGAACATAATTATAATAATTTATACACTGCAAATTGACCACAACTCAGCCCAAAAAGGGATTATATTTGAAAATAACAATCATTTCATACCTTGATAACATTGAGACACGATGACGTCATTTTTTTCATTTGTTAGAATACTTAGGAACAGATTTCTTAAATTAAACACATTTTTAAGTAAATTCCTGGTGATTTTACAGTCTTTTTTGACCAAAAACGAAAATCTATCCACTCCCAAAAATCAGTAAGAAACTGTTTTAGTCCATCGGACCACCTGTTGCCGACCCCTGATATAGGTTGTATGCATTAATTCAATGTTAAGGACCCTAGGACTGCAAGATGATTGTAAATGGTTAATAAGAAATTCACCGCTCCCCAGGGTCCTGTCCTCCATTGGTGGGCCTGGGTTCGTCCTCCGCTGCGCCCATCGGCAGCCGTGGGCAGGTTGTTGCGGACGCCCCCGCTGGGCGAGGGGAAGGGTCGAGAATCACTGGAGCGGCGAGCAGGGCACTGGGACATGGCACACTCCTGCTCTGTGGCTGGACGGTCGTCAGGGTCACACTCCACCACATCCACTATCTGGTCACTGAGGTTCAAACACACCACCTGGCGAGTTGTCTTCCCCTGCCCGCAGGATACAGAGCACTGCGTACACACACACACACACACACACACACACACACACACACACACACACACACACACACACACACACACAGTAAGACAAACAACATACAAACAACATACAAACAATGTCGTAGCAGCTTAGGTCAGTGTCTTGTCGCTTTAAACATGGCTGACACAAACAGATAGCGTAGTTACAGTACTTTAAGGGACCCAGTTTGTCAGATCAGTGGAACTTTTAACAGGTCCTGTATATGCCTATGTACAAGCTAAAACTACAACACTGAGGCTGCTTTAATAGTTGGGTCTCATAACGGTAGAACACAGTCATTAAACTTCATGAACTAACTGGCCCATCCATCCGCCATGCCATTCTGTAGTTATCACCCCCTCCATCATGGGTTCATTTCCGGTTCCATTCCATATCAGGAGTGTCTAAAGGGAACTTTCAGTCAGATCCGTCTCTTTCTCTGTGCTTCTGTTTGCTGTGGCCTTGGGCTGAGCTGCTTCCTGTCTGGCTGGAGGTCACTGAGTCGCTCTGGCATAAATAAGCAGTCAGGAAGACTCTCCCTGTCACAGCCTGTATATATCTATCTATCTGTGTGTGTGTGTGTGTGTGTGTGTGTGTGTGTGTGTGTGCATGGTGGCCATAGCTGCAGCATGGTGGGAGTATGACTAGTGATCTCTGTCTGATGAGAAAAATCTGTAAACCACAAGGATCCTAGCCCCTCTCTACAGCCCCTCGTCACTCAACCCTCCCTCTATCCCTCACGCTTCCCTCCATCCCTCACGCCTCCCTCCAGCCCCATGCCTACCTCCATCCCTAACGCCACCCTCCACCCCTCACACCTCCACTCCTCACGCCTCCCTCCACCCCTCACGCCTCCATCCACCCCTCACGCCTCACGCCTCCCTCCATCCCTAACGCCTCCCTTTATCCCTCACATCTCCATCCCTAACGCCTCCTTCCATCCCTCACACCTCCACCCCTCACGCCTCCCTCCACCCCTCACGCCTCCCTCCATCCCTAACGCCTCCCTTTATCCCTCACACCTCCATCCCTAACGCCTCACGCCTCCATCCCTAACGCCTCCCTCCACCCCTCACGCCTCCATCCCTAACGCCTCCCTCCACCCCTCACGCCTCCACCCCTCACGCCTCCCTCCACCCCTCACGCCTCCCTCCAGCCCTCACGCCTCCATCCCTAACGCCTCCCTCCACCCCTCACGCCTCCACCCCTCACGCCTCCCTCCACCCCTCACACCTCCCTCCACCCCTCACTCCACCCCTCACGCCTCCCTCCACCCCTCACGCCTCCCTCCACCCCTCACGCCTCCCTCCACTCCTCACGACCCCCTAGACCCCTCACACCTCCCTCCACCCCTCACCCCTCACGCCTCCACCCCTCACGCCTCCCTCCACCCCTCACGCCTCCCTCCACCCCTCACGCCTCCCTCCACCCCTCACGCCTCCCTAGACCCCTCACACCTCCCTCCACCCCTCACGCCTCCCTCCACCCCTCACGCCTCCCTCCACCCCTCACGCCTCCCTAGACCCCCTCACACCTCCCTCCACCCCTCATGCCTCCCTCCACTCCTCACGCCTCCCTCCACCCCTCACACCTTCCTAGAACCCTCACGCCTCCCTCCACCCCTCACACCTCCCTCCACCCCTTACGCCTCCCTCCACCCCTCACGCCTTCCTAGAACCCTCACGACTCCCTAGACCCCTCACGCCTCCCTCCACCCCTCACGCCTCCCTCCACCCCTCACGCCTCCCTAGACCCCTCACGCCTCCCTCCACCCCTCACGCCTCCCTCCACCCCTCACGCCTCCCTAGACCTCTCACGCCTCCCTCCACCCCTCACACCTTCTTCCACTCCTCACGCCTCCCTCCACCCCTCACGCCTCCCTCCACTCCTCACACCTCCCTCCACTCCTCACGCCTCCCTCCACCCCTCACGCCTCCCTCCACCCCTCACGCCTCCCTCCACTCCTCACGCCTCCCTCCACCCCTCACACCTTCTTCCACTCCTCACGCCTCCCTCCACCCCTCACGCCTCCCTCCACTCCTCACGCCTCCCTCCACCCCTCACACCTTCTTCCACTCCTCACGCCTCCCTCCACTCCTCACACCTCCCTCCACCCCTCACGCCTCCCTCCACCCCTCACGCCTCCCTCCACCCCTCACGCCTCCCTCCACTCCTCACACCTCCCTCCACTCCTCACGCCTCCCTCCACCCCTCACGCCTCTCTCCACCCCTCACGCCTCCCTCCACTCCTCACACCTCCGTCCACCCCTCACACATTCTTCCATCCCCCTGCCAACCTTCCAAACATCCCTGAGCCTGTTTTATCTCCTCCCCTTGGACCAGAGAAACACCCAATCACACAAAGTCATTATGAATTGTGCTCTGAAAATCACAAACCACAGCTAAATAAACGTCAGATATTATAGGCCACTGAGCTGGCTAGAAATACAAGTTAATGAACAGTGCAGAGAGAGCATATAATGGTAGACAGATTTCCCTCTAGAAGAACTGTTCACAAAGGTTAAAGGCTATAGCAATGGAGGAAAACACCATATCCGTAGCCACAAGACCCTCTAGTAATGTCAAATATTAAGTGGATATTGTATACATTCAATATATTTTAAGTGTACACAGTATATGCATTTAACATGGTGGTTGATTGAAAGACAGTAGTTACTTACTGATGTCCATTCTAGGACCTTCCACTGTCCGCAGTGCACTACAATGCACCAGTCGCTGGCCGGGGGCTTGACCAGGTGGGAGCAGGCAGAATCCTCTGCAACCCCACCCTGGATGTCACGGCAACTAACGTAGCGCATCCGGGTCCCTTTGCCGCAGGTGGCACTACACTGTGGTGAAGAAGGAAGAAATCAGTACAGTACAGTGCAACACACACAAACAGTATTTAATAGCTACAGCGAGTGGTAGTGCAACCAATAAAACCAACCTGTGTCCAAGAGCCAAACCTCCACTGGGTTTTGTGTGAAAGGTGTGAGGGGACTTTGGTCCCAGGGGGAACTGGATGGCTGACAGGACACTGGGCCGGCTCACAGTCCTACAGGGACAAACAGACACATCCATCAAACCAATCACACTGACATAAACACACCACACAGTACTACACTTTCATCTACTTACTGGACACAACCTAGACAGCTCTGACAGAAGGGTACTCACCAGACTAAAAGTAACAGTGTTACTCTGACAGATCCCAGAAACACACAACGTTAAGCCCCTCCACATGAGGCCAACCTTCTGAATAACCTGACGCCTGTCATAACGTGTCACAGTGGAGTGGTATCCCAGTCTCCAATGCCAACACTGGGTTCCTTCCCCACCTTCCGCCTTGCTCTACTCCATGGTGCCCTCTCATGACCTTTGAACCCCTAATTCTGGGGTGAGCAGAGAGGGGCCTAACTCAGGTTTAGCAGGGCCATAGAGGGCTCCACATTCCACCCTCTGAGTCCTCTGAGTGGAAACAAACAGGACCCTGGCAGCCAGCCAGGCAGGCAGAAAGGCAGGGGGAACACAACCTCCACAACCTCACACTCACGCAGTAAAATACACCGTAAAACATGCAGTAAATGGTTGTGAAGGTGGTGGAAGAAGAAGAAGAGAAAGAACGAAGGAGGTGAAACATGAGAAGGTACTCTGGTTCTAAAGGCAGCCAAGGCCTGTCTATGACACTGTGGGTGTGTGTTGATGTACGTTGTGTACATGTCTGTGGGTAGGTGTGTAGGAGGCAAGTGTTAAGTCGTCGTTGTGTATTTTTTGGTTTTCTCCTTCTCGTTGGTCAACTCAGGTAGAGATAAGCTCCATTCTTTTCTCTTTCCCCCTTTTCCAGCCATGCAGTAGTTTAGGGTGGGCGGTCTCGGAGCCGACTTCACGGATGACTGGCTGGAATCACAGGGAGGTGAAGTGACTGATTCAGGGTCACTGGGCCTGACGGCTGAGTCGGGAATTAAGGCCGGGACCAGGGGGGCCTCCCTGGGACCGGAGACTCAGTCTGCGTTTATGGCCCAGCCCAGCCCAGCCCACCACTCCACACCCTACCTTGGCCTGCCCACCCCATGCCCCAGGAAAACAGACCATTCTGCCTTCCAACTATTAGTGTGGAGAGAGAAAGAAACATGCCCTAATAAACTAAACTGATGCAGGGGAGAGGTCCATAAAAGTAGAGGTTCATGAAATGTGTGACGATTAGTCAGCAATTGTATGAATGTGAGTTTGTGTTCACTGTTTATGTGTTGGTCATTTTCGACACAGCAGGAATTGTTTTACTGAAGAGGTTTTTCAGATAGGTTCACATAAGGTGGAGAGAACCAGCCTACACACATTCCATGTTGTTCATTATAGACCGCATAGAGCCACGAGTTGATTATCCCTTTTATGAGTTCAACATCCACTGAAGTAGCTAGCAAGTTTACTAGATAGAGACAGTAGTTGCCTTGGTAACCAAACAAACAGACTTGCTAGTTGAACTAACCAAACTATTCATCCGAGCTTGTTATTATGAACATCGAATTCAACAATGCTAAAAAAAAATCTATTTGACTTTTGCTTTAAAAAGCAGCTCAAACACAGTAAGAATGAACTATAGCCATTGAATTCTACCGTGCAAATATACCGTGTGTTATATGGAAATAATGCATGCTCTAGAATGCCCTTCAAGTCAATCAGAAACGAGTATTCAACAATGCCATGGTATAAACTACAGTACAGGACTGTTAACATATCGACATTAAGGTGGGAAACTACACTATTACACTACAGTACAAGACTGTTAACATATCGACATTAAGGTGGGAAACTACACTATTACACTACAGTACAAGACTGTTAACATATCGACATTAAGGTGGGAAACTACACTATTACACTACAGTACAAGACTGTTAACATATCGACATTAAGGTGGGAAACTACACTATTACACTACAGTACAAGACTGTTAACATATCGACATTAAGGTGGGAAACTACACTATTACACTACAGTACAAGACTGTTAACATATCGACATTAAGGTGGGAAACTACACTATTACATTACAGTACAAGACTGTTAACATATCGACATTAAGGTGGGAAACTACACTATTACACTACAGTACAAGACTGTTAACATATCGACATTAAGGTGGGAAACTACACTATTACACTACAGTACAAGACTGTTAACATATCGACATTAAGGTGGGAAACTACACTATTACACTACAGTACAAGACTGTTAACATATCGACATTAAGGTGGGAAACTACACTATTACACTACAGTACAAGACTGTTAACATATCGACATTAAGGTGGGAAACTACACTATTACACTACAGTACAAGACTGTTAACATATCGACATTAAGGTGGGAAACTACACTATTACACTACAGTACAAGACTGTTAACATATCGACATTAAGGTGGGAAACTACACTATTACACTACAGTACAAGACTGTTAACATATCGACATTAAGGTGGGAAACTACACTATTACACTACAGTACAAGACTGTTAACATATCGACATTAAGGTGGGAAACTACACTATTACACTACAGTACAAGACTGTTAACATATCGACATTAAGGTGGGAAACTACACTATTACACTACAGTACAAGACTCTTGACAGACAAACGATACCCCTGGCAGACTGTAGGTGTGACTTACATAATAACCAATATGAGGACAGTTTCCAAGAATAATCCAGGAATGTTTTGCACCATCACCAGCCCTGCCCCATGGCTGGATTTCTGGGGTTAGAGCCAGTTCCCCCTCCCCCTCCATCACCCACCCCCAGAACCCCCCTGCTCCCTGACAGGAGCTTTCGTGCGCCCCCTGCCGTGGAAAGGCCCTTTTCTCCTGCTCCTTCATGCTTGGTAAGGAGGCGGACGGCTGGAGGGAGACAATCCCAGCTATGTGTCTCCGTCTGGGGGTAAAAGCGGCCTGGCACAGCCCCCCACTGACCCCCCTTTAGACAACAAGGCTTTATTGAGTCAAGGTGATAATGGACTGGGTCACAGTGTGTCATTGACTGTACCTATGTCGCAGCCTGCACAGGAAAAACCCCTTTCCTCACTATAAAATGTAACACCATTCTACAAATGCAGGGGAAGGGGAAAGTCACATGGTCAGCTCACAACTAAGCATTTAAGTAGTGTGTCAGGAACGGATAAGGGTGTTTGTGCGTTCTACTGAGTCTGACAAATCAAGCCCTGAGTGGTCTAATACTGAGAAAATTGCATGTAGGCCTCACTACAAGTTATATCCTCACAAATGTCACATGAAAACTGAGTAGTATACAAGGGCTGTAGCCAAAGCATCCACAAAACTGCTTTCACTTATCCCATGTTAATTCTCCAGATCTGTGCAGAGGAGATGGGGAACATATAGAGATGTTGAGATGGGTCTTAGTGGACTGTGTCCTTACCTGAGTGTCAGTGGGCCGTGTGGCCGCGTTACATTCAGTGTCGTCCATGACAGACCCATATGACCCCACAACGCACTTCACTGCTCGCATCTGGTAGCCTGGTCCACACGAGGTAGTGCACTGTGTTCACCAAAGAGAGAACAAGAGAAAAGAGTGATATAAAGGAAGAGAGAAAGATTTAAAAAAGGGACAAAGAGTAATTCAGAGAGGGACAACAAAAAGCCAACATTGCAAAAATGACTAACTAAGGTGAAAAAGTACACTCCCTTTGAGCCTGGTCAGACTAGTGCCAGCAGATGACAGGCTTCATGACCATAATGCATGAGTAATTCATCTACTTTCCATTGCTTTTTTTCCACTGTATCCAAGTCAGTGGGTAGACACACCACACTCTTTTCTACCTCACTGACTCCAATGAAACAAGGTCAAGCTTGTGTGGCAGCAACTTTAAACAATCTTTATTAAGAGCTGTAATTTTATTGTGAAGAGCTGTCATTTTATTGTGTGGAACTGAAGTTTTATACAATTTATTTTCTGTTTTGGCCAATTCCATGGTATAGGAACACCTAATCTCCATCACACATGTAGGTTTACAGGCAGTTTGAACACACAAGTTGATTTATAAGAGCCTAGTTTTGATTTGCAAAATGTTGCAATACCTTTCTAGACTAGAGTCTAAGAATTGCTACAAAGCAGCTGTTTTTCATCCTCAGAGATCTACACTGATTATGCTTTACCAAGCATAACGATTGTGTACAGATTTTGTGTGCTTATTTTGGTATGTGAATGGGGGATAGACTAAATGAGTGGCTTAGATTATCTTTCTTCTGTCAATGCTCTACATCTGGAGAAAGCATAGTATAGCATTTCACATAGCTAAAACTCTGAAGCAAAATGGGCTTATTATGGTAGATACAGTAGTATAAATAGCTGCTCCATTGGGTCATATTCTAATATTTTAAACAGTTGGACACATTTGGAATAACACAATATGTTCACAAGACATGCCACCAGAGATCTCTTCACAATCCCCAAGTCCAGAACAGACTATGGGAGGTGCACAGTACTACATAGAGCCATGACTACATGGAACTCTATTCCACATCAAGTAACTGATGCAAGCAGTAGAATCGGACTTAAAAAACAGATAAAAATGCACCTTATGGAACAGCAGGGACTATGAAGAGACACACACATACACACACAGGTTCAGACACACTCATACACACACACACACGAGCACACGCACTCTACACACACGTACATTGTAATATTGTTGTATGGTGGTATTGTACCATTTGTATTGTAGATATGTAATGGTGCAATAATGTTAAATGATGTACTGTTTTATATTTTGTTGTATGTGTGATGTAAGTGCCTTAATGTAGCTGCTGCCAAGGGGGATCCATAATAAATACAAATACATAATCATTAGCTGTTGCAAGACACAACACTACAGTCTTTGAGGAACAGAGGGTAAGCCACAGATGTTACCTGGAACACAGTGTGTCCCACCTGTCAAACATCATAATATTACCTGGCACAAAACTATATCAGCACTCTCATACACATGTCACTGTACGGTTTGTCAACAGGTGTGCCTCACCTGGCCCCAAGGTCCGACCTGCCACGAGGCACAGTCCTGCTGCTGACACGTCTGGACCGACTCAGGCTTGGACGCAGAGTCACAGAAGCGGTCGTCCCGTCGGTCCTCCGCAAACTGGCACCATGTCTGCCGGTGCTTGTACCCTTTCCCACACGTCACCGGGCACTGCAACAACAGTCAACAGGCACAATGAGAAACATGGGGACACATAGCATAAAGCCTCTGGAAAGTACGCTCAGAAAATGAGGACAACAGTGTGTGTGCAGTTAACAGTAGCTTTGATATGTACAGTAGGTTAGCTATGTGTGTACAGTATGTGTTTGTTTGGGATATTTAAGCAAGGCCGAGGTGTGTAGTATATGGCCAATATACCACGGCTAAAGGCTGTTATTATGCACGACGCAACGCTGAGTGCCTGGGTACAGCCTTTAGCCGTGGTATATTGTCCTTATACCACAAGAGGTGCCTTATTGCTATTATAAACTGGTTACCAATGTAATTAGAACAGTAAACAAGTCATTTTGCGTCATACCCATGGTATATTGTCTGATATACTGTACCACAGCTTTCAGCCAATCAGCATCCAGGACTCAAACTACCCGGTTTATAATATAAAACATTTGCGGAATGTGACACATAGCCTTTTGAGCTGCTTGGACAGAATGTGAAAACTATGCAATAAAACTAGTTATTGCACCACATACTGCACTGTACATGATGAGATATAACAAGGACACTAACTATCAACATTTGGATTTGATCTTTGACCCACTTCTCAGGTGCTCTGTAATTTTTACATCTTTAACAACAAACTAGACGTAGCATAAAAAGGCCATCTGGGTTCTAAATTCATCAATTCATCAATTAATTTCAAGTGATAATCAACATTTCCAAAGCGTAGTCCAAACATTCTCCATGGAACTGACCTCAGACCAGTCTCCAGTCTTCCACGCGGGACACAGGAACTCATTGCAGTTCTGGGCGGTGGTCAGCTTGTCTCTCTGGCTGCACTTACTGTCATCACTTTCTGCCTCAGAGGACTTCCCACACACGGCTGCACGACGCCGGGACCCTCCGCCACAGCTTTTGGAGCACTGAAACACACGCACACGTATTAAACCTTTGTCCTTCTGTTTTGCCTTCTCTTTTTCTTAGCCCACCCAAAAACAGGTGGTCTCACCTCTGACCAAGAGGAGTACTCCCAACCGGCCGGGTTACAGTCTCCATGGCAACTCTCCTTGTCCTCAGGTTTACGTTGACTGCTGCAGTAACGCTCGTCCACCTTCTGGGTCTTTCCATCGGTACGGCTGAGTTTGGCACAGTAGATCTCCAGTGTACGATATCCCACTCCACATGGGACTGTACACTCACTCTTCCGCGCTACATGCCACCTGCACAGACAGGAAAGGTCATAGGTGAGAGACGCTGACAGGAAACATACAGATCGCATATATAAAGACTGACAGTGATGAAGAATCTGTGATATGGACAGATGGAGAGTGGTTTAGGCAGTACCTGATTTCACAGTCTGCATTGCAGGGTTCTGTGACCATGGCTGGTCTGGCAGCCCCATGGCACCTCTGGTCTGAGACCACCACACGATCCGACTCTCTACTACACAGGATCTTCCTCTTACGCTCTCCTGATGGAGTGTGAGAGAAGGTTTAGTTCCTTGGTCATGGTCCTGCTGCTTTTGGTTTCTCCCTGGGATTGAATCGATTGGCTAGAAAGTCCATGCACGCTTGGATTCTTTGGAGTCTAAATCAGACACTTGTCAAAAGGCAAGAATGAAAACCAGCAGGAGTCTGTTCCTCGAAGAGACCGGTTTGACGTCCATGGTTTAAATCATTGTAAAATCGTTCTTATTTCAAAAAGCGTTCCCAGAAACCTGGCTCTTAAAGCTGGATCTTCCACCTATACCTTCTGTTCTCAATTTTTATAACCAAAGATTAAGAGCAGTAAATCAGTAAAACTGCCAGTAAATCTACATGGATAAATAGAAATGTGTTAGTGAAGAAAGACACTACATCTTCAGCCCTTATTCTCTTTAGCTATTTGTGACTTTGCCACTGAAGAGCGACTGTGACGTCGACATTTCACTCCATTGCATATTTACATGTAAAATGTTTGTCCTTTTTAGCACTGGCCAAGTACTTCAACTCCTAGCCAATTCATAGACGCTAACTACCTTTAGCGCCTATTGACGATTGTATCGTCTTGCTGGGGGGGTTTGTTAAGAGCCCCGACGCTTGCTCTTAACCCTTACAAAAAAAGTTATACAGGAATCCTGCAGGAATTTGACCCTTTGTGAAGTAATTGTGCAGGTGTCCTACAGGAATCATGTAGTACATTCCTGCAGGTATCCTGCAGGACCAAAACCTGCAGGATTTTGATATTCCTGCAGGATATGGCAAACTGCTGAAGGAGGAGATAAAATGTATGTGGACGTGGTGCAGATGTATATAGCCAGCTAGTTATCTAGTCCAAAAATATGTATTTTTAACTCTCCTTTACAATTTACAACAAGAAGATGAACAGTTATGTGACATATTGGTCACCATAGCAACAGTTGACAGTTGGAAGTTGAGGAAATGGCTGCCAGGCAGTTTAGCTAATTCAAGTACTGCTAATATTAAAACAAATGTTGACAGGTAAGGGGTCAGAGAAACATACTAAAACTACAACAAATGTTTATATGAACATGTTAGGGGGTGGCGTAGTTAGTTTTTAATGTGTTGTGTTTGCATAACATTTTGTATAAATAAATTAGCTAGCTTAGCTAACATGTTCTCTACCACTGTCTGCTAGCTAGCTAGCTTTGCCAAAAAAACATTTTAAACTTTTGTTTCCATGGAAAGTGACAAATGAGATTTGATATCCCTCTTGCTATGTCACTTTAGTACTGTTGTCACAAGATAGGCTATAACTTTTAAGTGTTTTGAAACGGATGGTGATAGATTCGAATTTTGAATGACTAGGCTAATGGCTCCTTGGCAAGCATTTGAAGACAGTAACCAAGTCACATGACCGATCATGACCTGTCATAAATAAGGACGTGATTGCATTTAAATAGTAAAGAGGGGTTTAAAACATTGTTTATCTATGAAATATCACATTATTTTCACTGAAATAATAAGGTCACAATTGAATATACAAACAGTTTGATTTAAATAAAAATGAATAATTTTAACATCACTTTCTCTCTGTTTTACTTGTAGCTTGCTTGGATTGTTTCCCCACCTCCACCATGTGAGTTCTCTTCTTTTCCCTTACAGCTTAGACTACAGGGAGCACAGAAAACACACACACTATAATTTTTTGCCTTGTATATCTAACAGTTTAGCAAAAGGCCACCACACCACAGAGTTGGTCAGTGCATGAGAAAACAATACATTTACTAATTCATCTGTTTCTTTGTCTCATTTGCAACTCCATTAGTCCCAGTTGTCTACTAGTTAAATTTTCTGAAGGATGAGGTAGGGATCGAGCAGGTTGTCCTACAGGAAAATGGATATATATCCTGCATGATTCCTGCATAATTTTTTGTGCAGGATTCCTGTAGGACTTTTTTGGAAGGGAGAGTTAAAACGCATTGCTTGTGGTACGGTTTTGAAAACATAAGGAACGTATAATTCATATCAGCAAGAAATAATAATACAAAAAGAAGGTTAAACTACTACACATGTTTATAAGGTTAGTGTTCCCACACGGCCATATTTCCATGTTACAGCGCTTGTTTACAGAAAACAGACGGAAGACAGAGGTGACTCTGTGATAATTAGAGTAGTTAACATCTATGAATGGGAAAGTCTGAGCTCAACTCTGTGGAGGAGTTAAGGTACTTGGCTATTTTAGCACCAAACTCAGATTGTAAATGTTTGCTTATGGTTGTAGGTGTTGGTAACGTTTTCAAGCAAATTCCTATCGCTAAAGATGTCACACCGTTGTTATAGAAAAGGTCACAAGCTAATAGGGTTGCAAAGGGAGGGTATATTACTGAAACTTTCTAAGTTTACCAGTAAACTACCAGAATTTTGGTATCTTTCAAGGATTTTA
This sequence comes from Salmo trutta, assembly GCF_901001165.1. Lineage (NCBI taxonomy): Eukaryota > Metazoa > Chordata > Actinopteri > Salmoniformes > Salmonidae > Salmo > Salmo trutta. Next base: position 24,126,040 of record NC_042970.1, on the reverse strand, counting down.
TGTAATCGATCACAATACATCTAGTGGCCCTTTTGGGTACTTCAGATTATCAGAAGTGTCTGTAAAAATCTCTGGCCCTCTGTGTGGCCTTATCACATAAAAAAGTATATATATATATATATATATATATATACAATTACTTAACCAGGTAGACCAGTTGAGAACAAGTTCTCATTTACAACTGCGACCTGGCCAAGATAACGCAAAGCAGTGCGACAAAAACAACAACACAGAGTTACACATTGGATAAACAAACGTGCAGTCAATAACACAATAGAAAAATCTGTAAACAGTGTGTGCAAATGAAGTAAGGAGGTAAGGCAATAAATAGGCCAATAGTGGCAAATTAATTACAATTTAGCAATTTACACTGGAGTGATATATGTGCAGATGAGGATGTGCAAGTAGAAATACTGGTGTGCAAAAGAGCAGAAAAACAAAAACAAATATGGGGATGAGGTAGGTAGTTGGTTAGATGGGCTATTTACAGATGGGCTGTGTACAGCTGCAGTGATCGGTAAACTGCTCTGACAGCTGACGCTTAAAGTGAGTGAGGGAGATATAATGCTCCAACTTCAGTGATTTTTGCAATTCATTCCAGTCAGAGAACTGGAAGGAAAGGCGGCCAAAGGAGGTGTTGGCTTTGGGGATGACCAGTGAAATATACCTGCTGGAGCGCGTGCTACAGGTGGGTGTTGCTATGGTGACCAGTGATCTGAGATAAGGCGGAGCTATACCTAGCGAAGACTTATAGATGACCTGGAGCCAGTGGGTTTGGCAAGAAATATGTAGCGAGGACCAGCCAACAAGAGCATACAGGTCGCAGTGGTGGGTAGTATATGGGGCTTTGGTGACAAAACGGATGGCACTGTGATAGACTGCATCCAATTTGCTGAGTAGAGTGTTGGAGGCTATTTTGTAAATGACATCGCCGAAGTCAAAGATCGGTAGGATAGTCAGTTTTAGGAGGGTATGTTTGGCAGCATGAGTAAAGGAGGCTTTGTTGTGAAATAGCCGGTTCTAGATTTAACTTTGGATTGGAGATGCTTAATGTAAAATATATGACATCATTTAAAAGGATGATTTAATAGGAGAAAGCTGTAATCATTATCCTAAATATAAACCATCAACTTAGTTCAGCATGAAACATTCTTTATATTTCAAAAAAATTATTATGTCAATATGTAATTGTTTTGTCGTCAACCTGGTGGCAGTTGTGAAAAAAGTCACTAGTTGAAGAGTTGCTGTTCATTGAAAATAATGACATTGTTGATCAGATGCTATTTTCATTAATTAGGCTATTTTCTCTTAAACCATATGTTCTATCTACTAGAAACTCATGAACAATATGGAAATAGATATAATAAATAAATACGGTAACCATTTATTATATCTATTTCCATATTGTTCATGAGTATATATATATATATATATATATATATATATATATATATATAAAAAGTTATTCAAGCATAAATTACGAAAGAATCTTACTGAAGACTCCGATAACCTTGGTAAATTACCGCTAGCTTTGCAACTATACACGCGAGTAGAAATGTTTAACATTGTTTATTAAGAAGTTAAGTTCCATTTGTATCCCTGAGCTGTACTCACCACTGCAGGTTGCTTACTGATTTGGAGAGAGCGCGCCGGCCACTCACATGCGCCAAGTAATTACAATGGGAGAATCTCAATAGCATTTCCTTGATTCCTCTGAACTCCTCATCCAATGTGTTTTGAGGAGGCGGCAGGGAGAGAGCACCGGAGGAATCAAGGAAACACAATTATGATTCTCCAAATCTTTTATGTTGAGGGGTGTTTTCCTAATAATAGCCTATCTACATTGATAAGACAACTATTGAGAAGTATTGATTGAAAAGGGAATTATTAGGCTAATAATAATTGATGAAATACCTGTTTAGGTGCATTTTGTATTATCTCAGTGTTACAGGTTGGGCTTCAGGTGCCCATTTTCAGGAGAGCATAGGCTGGAGTGACATGGAGTGACATGTTATCCAATGCTCTAGTCTAGGCCTACTAAACTCAGCTGTGTGCAATCATTGATGCTTTGTCAAAGTTATAGGAGCTCTGCCTAGTTTAAAGGTGCTCTGTCTTAGAAGCTAATTGAAGCTTCAGTATATTGGCCATTTAGTGTATCTGTATAAGTCAGAGTCTGTCAACATCTTGTCATAGATCCAGCTCACCTTCCGCACCTGTTAATAAATACCAAAATTTTGCACCTGAATTCCATCTGACTCCTGATGCTTCACACACCCTGACAAGAACGTAGAGTCCACTATTCTATACAATTTAAAAATAAATGTCGACTTTTCAACTTTCTATAAAACCCTTGGTTGCAGGAGCTTTTTTCGTGTTGGCGACGATAGACAAGAGGACTTCATGGTGGTCAGATACAACCACATACAGCCTCAACTCCTCTCTCCCCCGACCTTTCACCTCCCCACACCTCCTTTCCCACACTCCTCCACAATCTTCTCTTTACCCCCCTAACCCCTACACCCCCTCTCCTCCGTTCCCTTCACATCCCTCCCCCAGCCCTCACCTTGGCAGGGCCTGCTACACTCCTGCCAGGGCCCGTAGGCGTCCCAGATGAACTGCTGGGGTTTATCCTCGATGGGGATGTTATAGGAGTACCGGACGTCTGGGTTGTACAAGTTACCTACAGAAAGCACCTGCGGAGTGAGAGGGGGGCAGAGGAATAGAACAATAGGTACAGTTCCTCTGTTCCATTTGCATCATAACCATTTTACTGTGTCACCTTCTCAACAGTCAGGTAAGGAATTGTTACCTGGACAATGATCTCCTCTTCGATGCGGTCAGTGCAATTGATTCTCTCAATGATGTGGTCAGATCCGCTGTACTCGATGATGGTGTTGCCCAGTTTGATTTCCCTTTTAAACATGCTAACCACAAACTCTCCATTGAGCAGATACTCCCCTCTGATGTTTGAAACAGCTGCACATAAAGAGAGAGGAGATGACACTGGCATGAATAAAAAGGATGGCATAGGAGTCTGAAAGTACAGTATGGGACAGGGTGAGAAACCACACGTGTCTTTGATGAGCTCAGCTACTCTAAAGTCATTTTTCCTTTTGTTGAGGAAATCAAACAGAGTGTTTACATGGACATACTGTAGAGTTGGCTGAGTGTTTACATGGACATACTGTAGAGTTGGCTGAGTGTTTACATGGACATACTGTAGAGTTGGCTGAGTGTTAACATGGACATACTGTAGAGTTGGCTGAGTGTTTACATGGACATACTGTAGAGTTGGCTGAGTGTTTACATGGACATACTGTAGAGTTGGCTGAGTGTTTACATGGACATACTGTAGAGTTGGCTGAGTGTTTACATGGACATACTGTAGAGTTGGCTGAGTGTTTACATGGACATACTGTAGAGTTGGCTACACTGAGAGTCGGTCAACTGTAAACAAACTCTCACTTAACTCAGTGATAAAAAAAAGAGCCTCAAAACAGCTGATGTTTTCATTTACAGCAAGGCCTGCAACAGAGAACAGATAAACCTAATTGGGGTAAAATAATCCTGCATTCCTCCTGGAGGAATCTCATTCCTCCTGTTCTGTTCATCAGTTTGTCTGCTGCACACATTCACACTAATACGATTATGGAGCTAATTTCCTGAGTTACTTTCCTCGCCATTTCACACATCATAGTTATGTGGCCGCAGAGACCGGCCCACTTCCCGCAAGCCCTCTTACCCCCTGGTCCCCCTCAGGCCCCAGCTCAACCGCAGAGACAGTCACACACACACACACAAACACACACACAAAGAAACACAAACATAGTGACCTTTACGAGTAGCACAGAGAGAAGGCCCCAGACAGTCACACATGCACGCACGCACGCACACACACACAAACAAGCACGCACACAAAGAAACACAGGCATAGTGACCTTTACAAGCAGCACAGAGAGAATGAAATGGCCCACAGAGGGCTATATGAGTTCTGGATCATTAACGCGTTAGCACGTGCGCCCTAAACTCTCGTACAGGCCAGGTTCAATGGGCCCTTCAAAGCTCTCAGCTGAAGACAAGCAGAACACTACTGTACAGTAGAACCATCAACCATAAATCTAATCAAATAAAATCTATTTTATTTGTCACATGCGCTAATTACAACCTTACCATGAAATGCTTACTTACAAGCCCTTAAACAACAATGTATTATTAAGAAAAATAAGAATAATGAAAATATTAACTAAATAAACTGAAGTAAAAAGAAACTAACACAATAAAATAACAACCATATACAGGGGAGGTACCGAGTCAATGTGCGGGGGTACAGGTTAGTCGAGGTAATTGACGTAATATGTACATGTAGGTAGGGGTAAAGTGACTATGCATAGATCATACAGAGTGAGTAGCAGCAGTGTAAAAAAACAGGAAGTCAATGCAAATAGTCCGGGCAGCCATTTGATTAACTGTTCAGCAGTCTTATGGCTTGGGGATAGAAGCAGTTAAGGTGCCTTTTGGACCTAGACTTGGCGCTCCGGTACAGCTTGCCGTGCAGTAGCAGAGAGAACAGTCTATGACTAGGGTGGCTGGACTATTTGACTATTTTTTGGGCCTTCCTCTGACACCGCCTGGTATAGAGGTCCTGGATTGCAGGAAGCTTGGCCCCATTAATGTACTGGGCCATATGCACTACCCTCTGTAGCGCCTTGCGGAAGGAGGCCGAACAGTTGCCATACCAGGCGGTGATGCAACCGGTCAGGATGCTCTCGATTGTGCATCTTTAGAACCTTTTGAGGATCTGAGGACCCATGCCAAATCTTTTCGGTCTGCTGAGGGGGAATAGGCATTGTCATGCCTGCTTCAATACTCTCTTGGTGTGTTTGGACCATGATAGTTTGTTGGTGATGTGGACACCAAAAATCTTGAAGCTCTCAACCTGCTCCATTATAGCCCCGTCGATGTAAATGGGGCGTGCTCAACCCTCCTTTTTCTGTAGTCCACAATCATCTCATTTATCTTTCTCACGTTGAGGGAGAGGTTGTTGTCCTGGCACCATACTGCCAGGTCTCTGACCTTCTCCTCCCTATAGGCTGTTTCATCATTGTCGGTGATAAGGCCTACCACCGTTGTGTCGTCTGCAAACTAAATGGTAGTGTTGGAGTAGTGCTTGGCCACGCAGTCGTAGGTGAACAGGGAGTAAAGGAGGGGACTGAGCCCCTGAGCGGCCCACGTGTTGAGGATCAGCGTGTCAGATGTGTTGTTGCCTACCCTTACCCCCTGGGGGCGGCCCGTCAGGAATTCCAGGATCCAGTTGTAGAGGGAGGTGTTTAGTCCCAGGGTCCTTAGCTTAGTGATGAGCTTTGAGGGCACTATGGTGTTGAACGCTGAGCTGTAGTCAATGAACAGCATTCTGATGTAGGCGTCATCTGTGGATCTGTTCGGGGCGGTAAGTGAATTGGAGTGGGGTTTCTTGGATGATGGTGTTGATGTGAGCTATGCCCAGTCTTTCAAAGCACTTCATGGCTACAGACGTGAGTGCTACAGGTCAGTAGTCATTTAGGCAGGTTACCTTGGTGTTCTTGGGCACAGGGACTATGGTGGTCTGCTTGAAACATGTAGGTATTACAGACTCGGTCAGGAACAGGTTGAAAATGTTAGTGAAGACACTTGCCAGTTGATCAGCGAATGCTCTGCGTACATATATCCTGGTAATCCGTCTGGCCCTGCGGCCTTGTGAATGTTGATCTGTTTAAAGGTATTACGCACATGGGCTACAGAGAGCGTGATCACACAGTCGTCCACAACAACTAGTCCTCTCATGGATGCTTCAGTGTTGCTTGCCTTGAAGCGTGCATAGAAGTAATTTAGCTCGTCTGGTAGGCTCATGTTATTGGGCAGCACGCGGCTGGGCTTCCCTTTGTAGTCCGTAATAGTTCGGAAGCCCTGCCGGTGTAGTAGGATTCAAACTTAGTCCTGTATTGACTCTTTGCCTGTTTGATGGTTCGTCAGAGGGCAAAGCGGGATTACTTATAAGTGTCCGGGTTAGAGTCCCGCTCCTTGAAAGAGGAAGCTCTACCCTTTAGCTCAGTGCGGATGTTGCCTGTAATCCATGGCTTCTGGTTGGGGTATGTACGTACGGTGGGGACGACGTCATTGATGCACATATTGATGAAGCTGGTGACTGATGTGGTATACTCTTCAATACCATCAAATGAATTCCGGAACATATTCCAGTCTGTGCTAGGAAAGCTGTCCTCTAGCTTAGCATCTGTATCATCTGACCACTTCCGTATTGAGCGAGTCACTGGTAATTCTGAGTTTTTGCTTGAACGCGTCTCTGTGTGAGGAGTAAAAATAGTGTTGTTTTTTTCCCCTCTGGTTGTACATGATACATGCTGGTAGAAATGAGGTAAAACGGATTCAAGTTTTCCTGCATTAAAGTCTCCGGTCGCTAGGAGTGCCGCCTCTGGATGACCATTTTCTTGTTTGCTAATGGCCTTATACAGCTGTCACGCCCTGACCTGAGAGAGAGGGTTTGTTTCTCTATGTGGTTAGGTCAGAGTGTGGGGTGGACATTCTATGTTTTTGTATTTCTTTATGTTGGGCCGAGTATGGTTCCTAACCAGAGGCAGCTGTCTATCGTTGTCTCTGATTAGGAACCATACTTAGGCAGCCTGTTTTTCCTTTGGGTTTTGTGGGTAGTTGCTTTCTGTTTAGTTGTAAGTACCTGACAGAACTGTCGGCTGTCATTTTTGTTTAATTTGTAAAGTGTTCATTTTTGCATTAAACGACAAAATGAACATATTCCACGCTGCACCTTGGTCTACTCATTTTGACGCCTGTGACAACAGCTCGTTAAGGGTGGTCTTAGTGCCAGGATCGGTTTGTGGTGGTAAATAGACAGCTATGAAAAATATAGATACAAATTATCTAGGGAAATATTGTGGTCTTCAGCTTATCATGCGGTAATCTACCTCAGGCGAGCAAAACCTTGAGACTTCTTTAATATTAGATTTTGCGCACCAGCTGTTGTCTTACCGGAGGTAGCTGTTCTGTCTTGCCGATGCATGGAAAACCCAGCCAATTGTATATTATCCATGTCGTCGCTCAGCCACGACTTGGTGAAACATAAGATATTACAGTTTTTAATGTCCCATTGGTAGAATAGCCTCGAACGGACCTCATCCAGTTTATGCTCCAATGATTGCATGCTGGCCAATAGGACGGATGGTAGAGGTGGGTTACCCACTCGCTGGCGAATTCTCACAAGGCACCTGGATCCTTCCCATCTGACTCATTAAAGAAAGAATCTTTGTCCAGTTCGAGGTGAGTAATTGCTGTTCTGATAACCAGAATCTCTTTTGGTCATAAGAGACAGTGGCAAAAACATAATGTACAAAATAACTTACAAACAATGTGAAAAAACACAAAATAGCACAATTGTTTAGGATCCCGTAAAACGGCAGCCATCCCTTCTGGCGCCATTGAACCATCTCATATCTGCTCAAGAAGAGAATACTAAACCTTTCGACACCTCTGAAAGGTAGACATGTGTCACGTTCGTTTGAATGGACGGAGCAAGGCGCAGCGTGATTAGAGTTCCACATCTTTTAATAAACAGTGAAACTTCTACAAAACAATACACCAACAACGAAACGTGAAAGTAGTGGTGCTAAATACACATACACAAAACAATATCCCACAACCCAGGTGGGAACAATGGATAACTTAAGTAAGATCCCGAATCAGAGACAATGAACACCAGCTGCCTCTAATTGGGAACCATACCGAGAGCACCAACATAGAAATGAAAAGACTAGAACACCCCCTAATCACGCCCTGACCTACAACACCATAGAGAACCAAGGGCTCTCTATGGTCAGGGCGTGACAACATGTTTAAATCCAACAGCCAACAAGACCCTAAAATAGTGTTTTGATAGTGAGTCTGAGTCTTACCGAGGTAGTTATCGTCTTCTGGTTTCCCTGAGTAGCTGTGTTGACGAACATCAATATTTGTAGCACCACTGGGTATTCTCACCACTTCGTTGTATCCTGCAGCACAACAAGCAGAAGAGAACTCAACGTCTCTGAGTGGACATGACTAAGTTAGTGGTCATTATAAACTGGGTGGTTCGAGCCCTGAATGCTGATTGGCTGACAGCCATGGTATATCAGATCGTATACCACGGGTATGACAAAACATGCATTTTTACTGCTCTAACTACGTTGCTAACCAGTTATAATAGCAATAAGGCACGTCAGGGGTTTGTGATATATGACCAATATACCACGGCTAAGGGCTGTATCCAGGCACTCCGCATTGCGTCGTGCATGGGGACAGCCCTTAGCCGTGGTATATTGGCCATATACCACACCTCCTCAGGCCTTATTGCTTAAGTGTACATTACTGTTCAAAAGTTTGGGGTCACTTAGAAATGTCCTTGTTTTTGAAAGAAAAGCAAATTTAACATTAACTATGTCTAATGTTGTAAATGACTATTGTAGCTGGAAATGGCTGATTTTTAATGTAATATCTACAGAGGCGTACAGAGGCCCATTATCAGCTGTATTTCTGATCAATTTGATGTTATTTTAATGGACAAAAATGTGCTTTTCTTTCAAAAACAAGGACATTTCTAAGTGACCCCAAACTTTTGAACAGTAGTGTATAATGGGCTAATGAAAAGCTTTCAGTGACCCTTTTCAGTCATTGTGATGATACATAGTTTGAACATCACGACTGGCCCTAGGCTCACCGTAGCGCACCATGTTGAAGGTGCCTGCCACGGTCTTGCACGAGGAGTTGTCACCGCCACACACACCACACTTATCTCTCCTCGCCTTGGAATTCAACACATGGTCACATCCCGCTTGCTGCACAGGTATGAGAAGGAGAATGGAGAGGTGGTTAATGAGGAAAAGGAAGTCGAGGAGGAAGAGGAGAAGGAAGTGGAGGAGGAAGAAGAGGAGAAGGCAGATGATGAGAGGGAGGGAAAGGGGGGTATAGGACATGAAAGGATAAATATCCAACATGTGCTACAACATAAAAGTCATCACTCACATTCATTTGCTTGGCAGATTCTCATTGATACACATTGATGCAGCTAGGATTTTAGTATTTGTGAGATAATGTAACTAAAGTAGTGGCATTCTTATGAAATCCTGTACTGTACTCTGCAACACTCTGCTAGCCTGCAGGGATAAAAACCATATGACCTAAGAAAATAGTTGCCTAATACACAGAACCTAACCCGGTTAAGTGTGTTAAGTCCATATCACTGTACCACATCTGACAGGAATTCTCTATCGTAAACAGCACCAAAGTGAAACTCTATTCTGATATAGTTGGGTTTAGTTCAAGTTCCCTCTAATAGGGACCTCTGTGATCAATATTCTTCTCATTTTAAAATAATGTCATTATTATCTTATTACTGTTATGAATGGTATATTAGGTTAGCTGTCAGACTGAAGCTGTTAAAGGCTGTGTGTCAGTCTCACCCTGCACAGGCCCTGCACACAGATGTCGTTGGTGTCGGGGCCACATGGCGTGCCGTCGATGACCCGATCCCTGAGCTGATAGTAGGCGGTGCTGCCAGCCACCCTGCAGAACAGCTTACAGCGATCCTTCATCTGAACTACAGGACAGGAGAGGAAAGGGGAATGGTGAAAACAGTCCACTGACCACATTAAAGGGGCTAATGAATTCAACCATATGGATGCTCTAACAAGTTGACTTAGCGTCCTCAATCTGGATCACACTGATTCACAGAGCACACAGAGTGCTTTGAGCACATCTACAGGCAGCCTTAGTTTACTTACAGCACCATTTCTAAAGGTCTAAACAGTCCAGTACATATAGAGATTTTTCTATGTGTTAGAAAGATGCAAAAACCAGAAGGTGTCAAGAGAGAGAAGATGTTCTTACTTCCGCTGTACTTGGGTACCCAGCGCACATTAGGAGGTAGACCGTTGATGTTGAAGTGCCGGCCGTCGAAGGCCGCACACTGCTCCTCTCTGAAGTCTCTCTTCTGCTTGGAGCAGGGCTCTGAGTTACATGAGCGGAACTTCATCCTGCGCCCCACACAGTACTTCCCCCCGTTCTTGGGCCTGGATAAAGGTGGTAAATAAATACATAGTCAAATCTTGTACTTTAGGATTGATATGGAAAGAATTCATTTAAGGAGGCTTGATGGTATGGTACATTGACCACGGCAGCTCCAAGGGAGACACAGTCCAGTAGATGTGCATGACTACAAAGGCTGTGCTTACATGGGTTGGTTGCACTCGCGGTCTGCGATTTTGATGCCCCCACCACACGTCCGCGAGCAGGAGCCAAACGGAGACCAGCCTCCCCACGCCCCCTGCACTGGCGTGGCATCGTGCTCTTTGGTAATGCACTGGCCATGTTTACAGTGCTGTGGAGAGAGAGAGAGAGAGAGAAGAGAAGAAGAGCATGAGATAATGAAACCTTAGCCTGCACACTGGCAACACATCTATCTGAAAGTTCTTCACAACCTCCTTTGATGTTAATCTGGGAAAAATTACAAAACGAATGGAAAAAGACAGAACCCAAAAAAGACATCCATTATAAATGTGTCTGTCTGAGGGTAAGTGAACTCAAAGGAGAAGATATGTTTCAGGTTATAGCGGAGGATCCATTTTCGTTGGCAACAACAACTGCATTGTAAAAGGCGGCAGCCTCAGTGTTGAAGGGTTGAGCAGGTTGGTTGGTTTGTGTGCAGGAATACAATGTGTAAACAGAGCAGGCTCTGAACATGTGTGCTGTGGGACCTCAGCTCTTTTATGTCAGACAGACAGCCAGGAAGTGAAGAGTTTGGTAGAGGGCCTAATTAGAAGCTACACTAAACCAGTAATGGATAGGGCAATCTCCACAAGCCTCTATTCACACCATAAGCAAGCCTCTATTCTACCATAAGCCTATTACTGCCTCATAGTAATACCAGCTCTGGAGAAAACAAATCCATCCTAACCCAAGTTCCAAATATGTTTGAACAAATGGAGGGATTTGGAGCAACTACCACGTGCGCCCCACTCATGTTCAATTATGAGTTCATATCGAGTTGTCATTGGTAAATTGATTTTGTGGCAGGCTTCTCTGAACTTGTTTTTTATTTTGTAATTTGTGCTTTTGATGAAATAATAACAGATTTTATAGTCATGAGTCATTCAAATAGCAGCAGAAACAAAGAAAGTTCAAATCAAAGTTTCCTTTGTGGTTATTTATGGGGTGTTTTTGACAGTTCATAACATTGAACATTTCCAGTATGCTCCAGCATAGTGATTAAGCTGGCTTGGGGTGTATGTGAGTGTGTTTGTATGTTCATGCACAGGCAAATTAAACTATTTGACTATATCTGCCGCTCTCGCTCTCTCTGTGTGTACACACAACATAAGTATCTGGTGCTATTCCCTTTTATTTTCCCACTTTTCATTTGATCTTTCTCTTTATCTCACCCTCTCCAATTATCACAATCTGTTCATTTTCGTCCTTCTCCCTGGCAGATCCCTATATATTGTGGTAGATCTCTCTGCTACTTACCTTTCCTGGAGAGCACTCTGTTCCGTCGGCCCAGGGCATGTGTTGGGTCCTGCAGCCCCTCTGGGCCCCCTCAGGGCTGGTGCACCACAGCCTGCGGCACTGGACCTGGAGAACACACACTGTTACCATTCCCCTGCCTGAGCTCCATCCACAAACACAGACACAGTGCTGTATACTCTTGTATCTCTTACAAGGTGTGTTACCTTTAAACAAAAGCTGAAACTAATCCCTGAGAAACATCAAGCCCAGTGGCTTGCAGGGCTTCACAGGAGGTGTAGCATGTAAACAAAATATTGAACACATGCAGAAGGCCTAGCTGAGAGCCAACTGGGACAGCAATTGGATATTACATAACAGATTAAGGTGACTCTAGTATAGAATGTCTGGAGCCATAGACTACATTAATGTAGGACTAGACAGTGAACTGAGTGTCTGGGTACTTTCTCGTCTTTGACAGACCAACGTACAAAACATGACATTTTAATTCCGCATGGTGCATTCTCTTACCATATATGGGCACACCTGTGTTCCCGGCCCAAATATCAATTCACATTGTTTATTGACATTGTATATCCGTCCAGGCAGCTGCTGTGACAGACTGTATGGCCTAGAAATGGGCTCATCAAGTAAGCACTCGCCATACCCTGTGCTATTAAGAAATAAAAATAAAATGACTTAAAGAAAAAACAAAAAAAACAAAGACACAAACAGACAGAAAACACACTCAGTACAGGTGGACAGGCAGCATTCTGTACAATAACAGAACCACTACTGTAATGTATGTACAGTACTACAAGGCTATTGCTATGAAAACAATACCTGGCGCTCTACAAACAAACATATCTGAAAGTATTACACATTCCAAACATACACTCACAACACAGAAGTAATGTTGTTTCCCTTTAACCCAGAAATGTCCAGATACCAGTTTTGATTGAATAGTTGACTGGTCATTTAACCCTTACTGCGATAAGAGCCTGGTGCTACTAACGCTAACGACAATAACACTTCTCCATAATGACATGAATGTCTATACTAGAAAACAATGTCCTTTACATACTCAAGGAACTCTGTGATGTATTTCCTGCTACACTTGGACCACATCCAGGGGTTAGTGTAGTGGTTGAGTGTGGGCGCCATCACATGCTGCTGTATTTTAACCCCCTCCTCTTTGCACTTGTTGCTGTCATCATGGGGCATGTTGAATCTGTCAGGAGGCCAAACCACAAGTGAGAACATATATTCACCACAACACACAGGTCTAACCCTCTAACCCACCATCAATAAACCTACATGTTGGGCTGATTGCTAAGCTAACTACTAAACCTCATCCTTTAGGCAGCAGAATGGTAACACACAGGGTTAACTGACTGAGCTGGTTGGGGTTAACATTACAAGCTGGTCTGTGCCGGGGCCAGTGTCTGGGAGAGTAGGGTCAGAGGGGATACTTATTATATAGTACGGTAGTTCTCTCCCATGGTACTGTACTGTACTGTATGGCACCTCTATGGTACAGTATGACAGGTACTGCATTCCACAAGCATTGTCGCTAAGCAGACTTCAGCAGCGGTGTCACCGCTTGACGCCAGTAAGAATGGAATTCAACAATCCCACCTTTTGTGTGTGTTGCGAAAAAATTGTATTTGTCTTAAGACACAAGGGTTGTTAAAGTCAGTAACAGTCTCCAATGTAGTGGCCTGGAGTTGTTTGGCCAAGCTGGATGAAGGCTGGCTGGCGCATGCTGACTTGGGACTTTTTACATGCTGACTTAGGTCTTGGATCTTAGAAAGATTTTGAGAGCAAAACCAGGGCCATACAAGACACTTGCCTGAGATAGCATGACAAACTAATACAGCTGCAAAATTGTGATTACATGAAATCAATTAAAGAATAGAGAGCATGCTGTACTCACACATGTCCCAGTTCATGGGCGATAGTAAACGCAGTGCTGAGTCCATTGTCCTCACTAATACTGCAACTTCTGTATGGATCACACACTGTACCCAGCTCTGCAAGCCCTGCAAACCAAGAGTATAATCATCATCATATTTGTTATTAGAGCATTGTCATCACCATCATCACCTTTATCATCATTACATTGTCATTAGCACCCTAAAAAGCAGCATCATAATAAGTACATCAATATTATTATGAAACTGTCACCAATCAAACGTTATGTTGCAGTCTATATTGCATGTGTCTAGAGAGCTCCTCTTACCTAATGTGTCACACTTGTCCCGCGCTCGACAGATGTCCTGCCTGTGAAGAACACACAGATGGAAGTTATGTCACTGGTTTCACACCCCAGAATCCCATTGCACTGTGACACCAGAGAATAAATAAAAGACAACATATTACAGCGGATTTTTGGGGTAGCCCCAACCGTGGCTCCAAGCTAAGACTGTCAACACAACACTTTAGCCATTACCCTGAGAGATGGTGATGAGAATGGCTGTGTCGTGGTGGGAGTGACAGTGTACCTGGTGATGAGAATGGCTGTGTCGTGGTGGGAGTGACAGTGTACCTGGTGATGAGAATGGCTGTGTCGTGGTGGGAGTGACAGTGTACCTGGTGATGAGAATGGCTGTGTCGTGGTAGCAGTGACAGTGTACCTGGTGATGAGAATGGTTGTGTCGTGGTAGCAGTGACAGTGTACCTGGTGATGAGAATGGCTGTGTCGTGGTGGGAGTGATGGTTCTCATCTTGGTGATTTTGCCTCTGTTGCCAGATACAGAAGTTCTTTAAAGTGGTCTGTGCATTGAAGGAAATGGTAGGGCCATCCTACAGTAGAGAGAACAAGGGAGAGGTTTACAGTACTGTACTGTGCTCATGGGGCTGATGAATGACTCAAATGCATTGTATTTCTCTGAAAAGGATTAGGATTAGAGTTAGTGTTGTAATCTTACCAGCTCATTGTTGATTATGACTAACTTCACAATCACAATGTTAATCAGATTTCCGATGCTGGGATCCTTGTAGATGGAAGACACCTGAAGGAAAAGATTATAGACAGAAAAATCAACCGTTTTTTTAACATCAATACATTTCAGTATCCAACATTCATCAAACCCTTTAGGAGTGTACTCAATCAGTGGTTCAGACATTCAAAATCAACATGCAGTTTTATGGGGAAGAAAACCTGGTCTCATTGTCTTGTTTGAGAGGTTTATTATGGCTGTACTCAGATCCTGTAGCAAATGCAGACTGCCAAGATCAGAATATAGGCCAGGCTAGCTACCCCCTAGGTTCTCAGCCACAGACTCCTGAGGAGGCCTTTATATGAAGTGGCCAGGAATATGCCGTCTATGTGACATACCTGAGCTCATTTTTTCACTTTCATCAAAGCTGTCAGACAGGTAAACCTCATGCTGCCCCTCTCCTGACCGTTTGAACATTTTTGTTTAATCCTGCCATGGGCCTTACCCTCTGAGCTCTCCGCCTGCTGCCCATGGCCTGGGACACAACAGAATACAGCCCCACTCCCCTACAATCAAAAAGGCTGGCTGGCCATTGGGCGGGTGGTTAACTGAGCAGAACTTACGATGGACATTAACGTGAGAATGTAGTGCTGAAGGTTGCTCCCGTGATGTTCCACCATCTTGCTGTCTGCCACCACCATGACTTCTACAAAGCGGGGATAGGAGAGGAAGCGCTTTGATCTCCTGTGAGGTCCTGAGTCACCGCTGCTTTCATTAGCCGGCCGTCTGCTGCTCTCTCTTTCTGATCTGGAGAAGGGATCGGCAGACAGGCTCTCCAGGTCATTCAGCATGCCGCTGCTGCTGGCCATCGGACGTCTCCTCACCTTGTCCCTGTTCCTTTTGTGTCTGTGTTTATGTCCTGGAAAAGAGATGGTCAAATGAATATAATACTCTCAATATAAAACACAAGCTTATACTGCAAGCTTGTATGAAAGGCTATTGCATTTATCGGACAATAAACTGTCATTCTCTTCCTAGAAAGTAGGGTTAAGTGGTATCAGTTCCTGTCCCATACTGGGATCTACTGTATTAACGGCAGTGCACACAAGAGGCGGTATTTCTTTCCAAGCGTAATTTGTTTTGATGCACCAAAAAAATGTTGGCAGCAGGGATCTTGATCCAAGAAGGACTAGATTGTCTCTGTTATAACCAATAAGCTTGATCTGGCAAGCTAGCCACTTAACTAGCAAGTTAGAAAAACAAATGCATAGCTGGAGCCCTGAGCAGGAGATCACTTATTTGGCAAATCTTAGATAGTGGTGTAGTACGCATTCCAGAGCTTTAAGGGCCCGCAATAAATGTTTGATTTTTAAATCAATTGTTTTGACGGTATTGAAAACCATAACGTCAGTATTTCAAAGTACCCCGATATACAGTATATACAGTATACCGCTCAAGCCTACTTGAAAGCACAGTTCTGCTACTGCCAGGGGATGCTTGTGAATGCATACAAAGGGAATATGCTACTGCTCTTTGTATATTATTGCTGAAAGAATGAGACAAAACAAATGTGTTGACGTCCAAGGGCCTGGAAAGTGAAGGAGTCGGGAGGAGAGATGAGGGGGTGGGTTGCGTTCACTTTAGGTAAGTCTGGCACTCGGCCAAGCACCAAAGATGGAGAAAAGCCCCAACATCTCAAGGAGGAGCACCAAGGATGACTCAGGGTGACTTCTGAGTATGATTTTAATCTTGACATGACAACCAAATGTAATGGAGTAGCACAAATACCCCTCCACTCTTCTTTTCGACCCCGTCTCTAGCACAAAAGTTGAGCTGTTTCTGCTACCCATGATTCTTATCAGACTGAAAGATATAACCTTTTTGAAAATCCAGAGCTACAAAGGGTCTTTGTAAAAGCTTGCACAATGTCTTATACAGTGCCTTGCAAAATTATTCATCCCCCTTGAAGTGTTTCCTATTTTGTTGTATTACAACCTGTAATTTAAATGGATTTTTATTTCAATTTCATGTAATGGACATACACAAAATAGTCCAAATTGGTTAAGTGAAATGGAAAAAAAAAGAATGAAAAAACCCCCCAGAAAGGTGGTGGGTGCATATGTATTCACCCCCTTTGCTATGAAGCCCCTAAATAAGATCTGGTGCAACCCATTACCTTCAGAAGTCACATAGTTAGTTAAATAAAGTCCACCTGTGTGCAATCAAAGTGTCACCTGATCTGTCACATGATCTCAGTATATATATACACCTGTTCTGAAAGGCCCCAGAGTCTGCAACACCACTAAGCAAGGGGCACCACCAAGCAAGCGGCACCATGAAGACCAAGGAGCTCTACAAACAGGTCAGGGACACAATTGTGGAGAAGTACAGATCAGGGTTGGGTTATAAAAAAATATCTGAAACTTTGAACATCCCACGGAGCACCATTAAATCATTTATAAACATTTGTAAAGAATATGGCACCACAACAAACCTGCCAAGAGAGGGCCACCCACCAAAAGTCAAGGACCAGGCAAGAAGGGCATTGATCAGAGAGGCAACAAAGAGACCAAAGATAACCCTGAAGGAGCTGCAAAGCTCCACAGGGGAGATTGGCGTATCTGTCCATAGGACCATTTTAAGCAGTACACTCACAGAGCTGGGCTTTACAGAAGAGTGGCCAGAAAAGAAAAAAGTAAGCAAACACATTTGGTGTTCGCCAAAAGGCATGTGGGAGACTCCCCAAACATATGGAAGAAGGTATTCTGGTCAGATGAGACTAAAATTAAGCTTTTTGGCCATCAAGGAAAACGTTATGTCTGGCGCAAACCCAACACCTCTCATCACCCCGAGAACACCATCCCCACAGGGAAGCATGGTGGTGGCAGAATCATGCTGTGGGGATGTTTTTCATCGGCAGGAACAGGGGAAACTGATCAGAATTGAACAAATGATGGATGGTGCTAAATACAGGGAAATTCTTGAGTGAAATCTGTTTCAGTCTTCCAGAGATTTGAGACTGGGACGGAGGTTCACCTTCCAGCAGGACAATGACCCTAAACATTGCTAAAGCAACACTTGAGTGGTTTAAGGGGAAACATTTAAATGTCTTGGAATGGCCTAGTCAAAGCCCAGACCTCAATCCAATTGAGAATCTGTGGTATGACTTAAATATTGCTGTACACCAGCAGAACCCATCCAACTTGAAAAAGCTGGAGCAGTTTTGCATTGAAGAATGGACAAAAATCCCAGTGGCTAGATGTGCCAAGCTTATAGAGACATACCCCAAGAGACTTGCAGCTGTAATTGCTGCAAAAGGTGGGTCTACAAAGTATTGACTTTGGGGGGGGGGGGGTGAATAGTTATGCATGCTCAAGTTTTCAGTTTTTTGTCTTATTTCGTGTTTGTTTCACAATAAAAAAATATGTTGCATCGTCAAAATGGTAGGCATGTTGTGTAAATCAAATAATACAAACCCCCCCTCCCCAAAAAAATCTATTTTAATTACAGGTTGTAAGGCAACAAAATTGGAAAAATGCCAAGGGGGGTGAATACTTTCGCAAGCCACTGTTTTCATCCCCACATTTTCAAAAACATATATGAACTCAAATAAATGTTCAGGTCATAAAATCTGAGCTCTAACACACTCAAAAATACACACACACACACACACACACCTATGAGCAGTGAAATGTCTTGCATATTACTCAACATCATTCAGATTTATTTTCATAGTAATTAATACTTAAATGTTTGAAGTTGGCATCACTTTCCTACAATAGAATTTACACAGTGTCTTCATGGTAGTGTGCCTATCGTGTTTTCTTATCAAATGATCACAGGAAGTACAAGAGTCAACAGGAACTTTTAGAAATAAACTGAGATTTGGCGATACTAGGAAAAACTTCCAAAATGGTTGTCCTGTGCATGAGCTGAAAAAGTACCCAGTTACAGGAAATTAGACGTAAAATGCATCAATATCCTGCCCCTTGCACTTGAAAACTTGAATAACCTCTGACTTTTTGGACATACTGCTTTGTGGTGTGCATATCATCTGCATACAACTCTGTGCAATCAGTTGTTCATGTGAAATTGCTGTGACACAATGTGTTTGACTGAAGGATGGTGAGATCATAAGAATGACTGGTTACAGTTACATTGTCTTTCAGATACTGTATGTCAGTCACTAAAGAACCACTCATAACTTGTTATATCTGCCCATGAAGGAACTTCACTGGACTTTATGCAAACTGGAAACCATATATCCTGAGGCTGCATTTATTGTAGCTGGGGATTTTAACAAAGCTAATCTGAGAACAAAATTCCTACCTAAATTCTATCAGCATATCGATTGCTGTACACGAGCGAGTAACACGCTCGACCATTGCTACTCTAACTTCCACAATGCATACAAGGCCTCATTTTGGCAAATCTAACCATGACTCCATCTTGTTGCTCCCCTCCTATAGGTAGAAACTAAAACAGGAAGCGCCCGTGTTTAGGTCTATCCAACGCTGTTCTGACCAATCGTATTCCACACTTCAAGATTGCTTCAATCACGTCGACTGGGATATGTTCCGGGTAGCCTCAGGTAATAACATTGACGTATACACTGACTCGGTGAGCAAGTTTATAAGGAAGTGTACCCACTGTGACTTAAAACCGTGGATTGCATTCGCGCAAAACTGGAAGCACGTACCAGCGCATTTAATCATGCCAAGGCGTTTGGAAATAAGGCAGAATACAAACAGTGTAGTTCTTTCCTCCGTAAGGCAATCAAACAAGCAAAGTGTATAGAGACAAAGTGGAGTCGCAATTCAATGGCTCAAACACGAGACGTATGTGGCAGGGTCTACAGACAATCACGGATTAGAAAAAGAAAACCAGCACCGGACATCGACGTCTTGCATCCAGAAAAATTAAAAACGTATTTGCGTGTGTTAACCCTCGCAAGGTTGCCAGCTCAGACGGCATGTTTAGCTGCGTCCTCAGAGCATGTGCAGACCAGATGGCTGGTGTGTTTACGGACATATTCAATCAATCCCTATCCCAGTCTGCTGTCCCCACATGCTTCAAGATGGCCACCGTTGTTCCTGTTCCCAAGAAAGCTAAGGTAACTGAACTAAATGACAATCGCCCCGTAGCACTCACTTATGTCATCATGAAGTGCTTTGAGAGACTAGTCAAGGATCATATCACCTCCACCCTACCTGACACCCTAGACCCACTTCAATTTGCTTACCGCCCCAATAGGTCCACAGACGATGCAGTCGCCATCACACTGCACACTGCCCTATCCCATCTGGGCAAGAGGAATACCTATGTAAGAATGCTGTTCATTGACTACAGCTCAGCATTCAACACCATAGTACCCTCCAAACTCATCATTAAGCTTGAGACCCTGGGTCTCGACCCCGCCCTGTGCAATTGGGTCCTGGACTTCCTGACGGGCCGCCCCCAGGTGGTTAAGGTAGGAAACAACATCTCCACTCCGCTGATCCTCAACAGTGGGGCCCCACAAGGGTGCGTTCTCAGCCCCCTCCTGTACTCCCTGTTCACCCATGACTGCATGGCCATGCACGCCTCCAACTCAATCAAGTTTGCAGACGACACAACAGTGGTAGGCTTGATTACCAACAATGACAAGACAGCCTACAGGGAGGAGGTGAGGACCCTCGGAGTGTGGTGTCAGGAAAATAACTTCTCACTCAATGGCAGCAAAACAAATGAGATGATCGTGGACTTCAGGAACAGCAAAGGGAGCACCACTCTATCCACATCGATGGGACAGCAGTGGAGAAGGTGGAAAGTTTTAAGTTCCTCGGTGTACATATCACCGACAAACTGAAATGGTCCACACACTCAGACAGTGTGGGGATTTACAACATTCATTCACAACTTCAAACAGTTTTTACTGTGTTTCCTCAGTTCTATGAGCAAAATGATGCCACTGCTTTAAACCAAAGGCTAAACAAGCGCAGTAGTATGGTCATTGCTCATGACTGTAATAGTAAAATGACTATAATAAGTTCCTATTGCAAATCATATACTGGAGTTTTGGGATATAATACTGTAATTGAGAGACAATGATTATCCTTCCTTGCTTATGTCTGTGTGAACTTGTTAGGCTGGATAACGAGGGGTGTGTTATCAGGCAGACTGAGACACACACACATACACATTTGTTTACACATTTAGCAGCTCTCAACAGGGAGTCCCATCCTCTCTCTTCTCCTCTCCACTTAGAGCCATCAGACACCAGGTGAAGGTTGAGTCTGTCAGCTGATAAACTGGCTTACGTAATGAAACTGACTCAGCTCTCTCGCGCTCTGCTCTCGCTCTCACGCTCTCTCTCTCACAAAAAAAAATACAAAAAAAAGCATCAGAACAAAAATCTCCATTGCATCTCTCCTCTCATCATTTCATTGTACCTGATGTGTCACAAGCAGTGTCCTCCCTGGCTGCCTCTTTCTTTGGGGCCTTCTTCCTGTACACAATATGAGGTTTGGTGTGTTCTTCTTCATAGTGTTCTCCATTGTAGCTGTGAAGGGGCTCCACAAAAAACTCCCCTTCTGATGACCTGAAAGTGCCAAGCTGAGGGGGATAAAAAAGGAGGAATCAGAATGGTTTGAAATAACTGCAGTAACATTGGAGCGTGGATTTGTACTGCATGGACACAGTCCAAAGCAAAGATTAGTTGAAATGGTCCTTGCCAGGGCCCCATTGGCTAGGCTTTTTTACACAGCTATTCATTTGATGAGAATGTGTTGAAATACATGTATTTGCATGCATATTAGTAAAATTGTCCCTGAAAAAGATAGGAAAAAGGAGAAGAATGAGGCATATGATGCCTATCAGAAAACAATGCAACTATTTTTGTTTGTTTCTTGGCACAGTTGGTAGACTTGGTGGAAGCCTTGTTGCATTTCACAAAGCACAGGCTGCACTACTAGCGAACTTGGAGGTCAAAGATACACCAGACAAGCAAAGTACAAAGGTAAGCAATGTGGAAACAGCACTCATTTCTAATTTAGATTGAGTTGGACAATGCTGCACTGGGTAATGCTACCGACCAATAGGGTGGCCCAGAGTGAACCTTATTCTCCATGAAAATGCATTTCATTGTTTATGTATGAGATTGAAACCACCCCAAATTAGGGAAAAGGGAATCTCATAAATATACTGTAGTATGCTAAATGTAATGACCATCGGGAATATTCACCATTGTGCTCACATGCAAACAAGATACTATATAATGACAACACTAAGTATTGATTTAGTTGTGGGAGCCACTCTCATTATGACCGAGGATGATGACTCATGTAATATTAAAATGCAAAGTGGAATTGAAATGAGAAAGTGGTTAATTCATGGTAAGTGGATATGATTCATAATTTATCAGTGTGCATATACCTACTTCTGACTGTTTCCCTGTGACTAGGTCCAGAGCAAGTTACAAGTCCTTGGATGTATAAATAAATAGATACATTTAAATGCTTCATAATTTTCACCTTTTAACAGTGCATTGTATTGGCCTGAATCACACCCAGACCAACATTAACTTTGCTTTCTTTCAATGTGAAATGATATCCACAAGCATACCAACTTGGCCTACGGTGCAGGCAAGTCCCATTTGTTTGATTTGTGATGACCTCAATGATGTTCACATCAGGCAGTTAGTTAATAACTGTTATCAATCTGTAAGTATCCCTAGGGGACTTCTCCTCAGTGGTGTAAAGTACTTATGTAAAAATACTTTAAAGTACTACTTAAGTCGTTTTGGGGGGTATCTGTACTTTACTTTACTATTTATATTTTTGACTACTTTTACTTTTACTTCACTACATTCCTAAAGAAAATTCTGTACTTTTTACTCCATATATTTTCCCTGACACCCAAAAGTACTCATTACATTTTGAATGCTTAGCATGACAGAAACATTGTCCAATTCACGCACTTATCAAGAGAACATCCCTGGTCATCCCCACTGCCTCTGATCTGGCAGACTCACTAAACATGCATGCTTTGTTTGTAATTAAATACAAAAATAAAATGGTTTGCTTAATATAAGGAATTTGGAATAATGTATACTTTTACTTTTGTACTTAAGTATATTTGGGCAATTACATTTACTTTTGATACTTAGGTATACTTAAAACCAAATATATATATCATTTTTAATCAGCCTTTATTTAACGAGGCAAGTCAGTTAAGAACAAATTCTTATTTACAATGATGGCCTTTTAGACTTTTACTCAATTTGTATATTACTGGGTGACTTTAATTTTTACTTGAGTAATTTTCTATGAAGGTATCTTTACTTTTACTCAAGTATGACAAATGGGTACTTTTTCCACCACTGCTTCTACTCCACAACGTCATGGATGCATGGAGATTATGTTCGGAGTCGGACTGTGAATCGTGATGACGTCAACACCACTGGCGCTCCCTCTTCACTATTGTGCGTAGGACGTCACCAGCGACCGGAGGAGCATGCATGCAGAGTGAATGATGGATGAAGTGGATGAGCACAAGAGAGAGGACTTCTAGGCTCGACGTTATTTATCTTAGCAGCTCGTTTTAGATTGTCGGGGATACAAGAGCTAACATAATGCCTTATTCTCACTAACAGTCACCAATTGCATTTTGAACACAAATCCACAAAGCTGGAAAGGCACGCTTTGTGCAGAAGTAGAAATGCACTCCGTTGCCAGGGAAAGGTTCCCCTAATGTTCTCATGTTGCCATAGTATTATTATGAGAACAGCTACATAGTAAACAATTGACATTCCAGTATTATATCTAGTCATACAACATGTGCGCCTATCATAGTGCAGACTAGAGAAACATTCTTGCACACTGTATCAAGGGAGGGCTACTCAAAGTGCTTGGACTCACCAATCCAGAGCAGAGACTGATGACTGCGGTGTGCTCCGTTTGAGCATTCACATGTCCTTTATAGAAGCAATGCTGATACTCCGTATCCTCCTCCGCCTCCACCTCCGGTGTGAAATCCGTTATGTTACTATCGGTAAGTGCTCCTAGTACTGTCACAGTGTATAGCGGAGCAATAAATCCGGACTCGAGTGTCAGGTTGAGGTGATAGCTTTGTCCGAAAGCAGATATTTTGTAATGGATTGTTGGAGAGTCCCATTGATCAGAGGAGTTGCCAGGGATATCGTCCACACTCCGCCGTTTTCTTTTGAAGTGCACGCTCGTGGGAAAGTTGTCACCGGCTTCATTCACTCGCGCCGGAGTTACAATCTCGTATGCGCCAAGCTGCTCAGACACTTTAGCTGGTGAAGAAAGCCATGGTATAACGGCTATAGCATAAGCAATGATAATAAATAATAATAATATCAATAATAATAATATTAATGTAATATTAGTTAATTACGTTTGCCCTGTGAAATGAAGCCATTCAAGAAACATAAGACCATTATACATGTATTGTAAGTCATGTGCTTTGCTGATCCTGAAAAAAGTCATTCATTCTCCGTCTGCCGGTTACAAAATAACACATCACAGGGTAAAAATGTTTTTGGGGCAGGTCGAAATACTTTACCTTTTCTTGAATTCAATAGCGATTTCTCCGTGGATAACACTACATTCAAATCGTCAGGGAGAAATAGCAGAAACCCTAGTCCCCAAAACAGCACATGCATGATTGTCCACGTTAAGTAGAGAGCAGCACCCCCGAATACAAGTATTCCTCTTGCACACAGCTGCTCCGGTCACTCTGGCTTTCCAACGTATTCCAACTCTTAAGTGCTTGCGCATCTGCCACATCCAAATCGATTATGCTTGACTCTTGGTAGCTGGGGGGTTTCTCACCGGTAATGTGCGTTGGGTCGTGAGCGGTTCTCGGATCCCCTGGCGAACATGCATACTGCAGAGAGAGGGGCCGGTTGTAGACTACAGACAGACAACTATGGTGGACTACACTGCAGGCACCAGACTGCCGATGTTGGGGCGGGTTTAGTGAAAAGGTAGGCTACATTACTGGAGCACGCCCCTCAACCAAGCCACTCCCGTTTCTTAGAGAGTGACTTGACAGACATAATTGACTTATTATTGTGGTATCACTGCAATTACTTGAGAAACATCTTCAATTATGATTGCTGGCAGTGGTGTTGCAGTTCTCCATGAAGAAACCATGAAGTTAGTAGCTGGATAAGCAATGAGAAATGTCAACATTTGAGTTAAAAATACATTATAATGGCATCGTTTACTGTTACTGATAGTCGCTTTATTAGGCTACATCCTCCTCCTGACTTTAGCCTACATTGGGTCTTTTGTATAGACACCGCAATTAAGCTCAAAGGGCTTCAAACTACTCCACATTTAGGCTACTGGCTATTCTACGGATTCTACCTCATTCACTGTGTCTTCACAAATGAGGATTGGGGGATCTTTACATTTAGAATTGAAAGTCATTGAGTTCCTTTAAATGTCATCCCCAACTCTCTCTCTCTCTCTCACACACACACACACACACACACACACACACACACACACACACACACACACACACACACACACACACACACACACACACACAGACAGACATCATCATATTATGCAAAGACACAGCTTGTTCTTCAACATTATCATACGTGAAAGATAAGTAGCCTAGAAGGCTCTGTCAATAAAATAGGATATGAAGAAATACGTTTTCACCAGGCAGTCATATTCTTGAGATTAAAAGTAGTCTAAATATCCTTGTTACAACATAAAGCAGGGCTAGAAGTAAGCATTTCACTGGTCTCCTCCTCAGAGACCTTACATAGTGATAAATGTTAGCAGATGGGACCTTACAGCTCATTTCTTCGGTACAATCAACACACATGACCATTAGAACCATTAACATGGTTTGCAGGTGCCCACCTAAAACAATAGCCCCATAGGAAATGGCTGTGGTAGGCTCAGAAAAACACACATTAAAGCAAGGGATGTTTAAATGGAAAACAGGCAAACAAAATTATGATAGCCAACCAGCTTGTACAAGTTCAAGCCTCTATTGATTCATTTTATAAATCATTACTTGTTGTCTTCTAAATGATGACAAAATCTGTTTAATAATCTGACTCAATAGATCTCAACTTCCATCATTAGACACTATGGATACATAAGATACATGCTTTGCTAAGCCAATCTGGGACCAAACTCAAAGGCATTTACATGTACATAAACTCAGAAAAAAAAGAAACGTCCCTTTTTCAGGACCCTGTCTTTCAAAGATAATTCGTAAAAATCCAAATTACTTCACAGATTCATTGTAAAGGGTTCAAACACTGTTTCCCATGCTTGTTCAATGAATCATAACCAATTAATGAACATGCACCTGAGGAACGGTCGTTAAGACACTAACAGCTTACAGACGGTAGGCAATTAAGGTCACAGTTATGAAAACTTAAGGAAACTAAAGAGACCTTTCTACTGACTCTGAAAAACGCCAACAAAAGATGCCCGGTGTCCCTGCTCATCTGCGTGAACGTACCTTAGGCATGCTGCAAGGAGGGATGAGGACCGCAGATGTGGCCAGGGCAATAAATTGCAATGTCCGTACTGTGAGACGCCTAAGACAGCGCTACAGGGAGACGGGACCGACGGCTGATCATCCTCACAGTGGCAGACCACGTGTAACAACACCTGCACAGGATCGATATATCCGAACATCACACCTGCAGTACAGGATGGCAACAACAACTGCCCGAGTTACACCAGGAACGCACAATCCCTCCATCAGTGCTCAGACTGTCCGCAATAGGCTGAGAGAGGCTGGACTGAGGGCTTGTAGGCCTGTTGTAAGGCAGGTCCTCACCAGACATCACCGGCAACAACGTCGCCTATGGAAACAAAAAAGTACTCTTCACTGACGAGTCGCGGTTTTGTCTCACCAGGGGTGATGGTCGGATTTGTGTTTATCGTCGAAGGAATGAGCATTACACCGAGGTCTGTACCATGGAGCGGGATCGATTTGGAGGTGGAGGGTCCGTCATGGTCTGGGGCGGTGTGTCACGGCATCATCGGACTGAGCTTGTTGCTATTGCATTCAATCTCAACGCTGTGCGTTACAGGGAAGACATCCTCCTCCCTCATGTGGTACCTTTCCTGCAGGCACATCCTGATATGACCCTCCAGCATGACAATGCCACCAGCCATACTGCTCGTCCTGTGCATGATTTCCTGCTAGACAGGAATGTCAGTGTTCTGCCATGGCAAGCGAAGAGCCCGGATCTCAATCCCATTGAGCACATCTGGGACTTGTTGGATCGGAGGGTGAGGGCTAGGGCCATTCCATCCAGAAATGTCTGGAAACTTGCAGGTGCCTTGGTGGAAGAGTGGGATAACATCTCACAGCAAGAACTGGCAAATCTGGTGCAGTCCATGAGGAGGAGATGCACTGCAGTACTTAATGCAGCTGGTGGCCACACCAGATACTGACTGTTACTTTTGATTTTGACCCCACCTTTGTTCAGGGACACATTATTCAATTTCTGTTAGTCACATGTCTGTGGAACTTGTTCAGTTTATGTCTCAGTTGTTGAATCTTGTTATGTTCATACAAATATTTACACATGTTAAGTTTGCTGAAAATAAATGCAGTTGACAGTGAGAGGACGTTTCTTTTTTTGCTGTTGTTGACGGCAGATTTTTTTAAATACCTACAATCTCTCCAAACATGCAGTAGTAAGACAGGAACCATGATCCCTCTAGATCTTCTTGCTGTGTTGGACTAATGAACAGACAGTAAAACACACTATTATTAAAATGCACTGTGGGCCCAGTATAGAGTTCCATGTAGTCATGGCTCTATGTAGTACTGTGCGCCTCCCATAGTCTGTTCTGGATTTGGGGACTGTGAAGAGACCTCTGGTGGCATGTCTTGTGGGGTATGCATGGGTGTCCGAGCTGTGTGCTAGTATTTTAAACAGACAGCTCGGTACATTTAGCTTGTCAACACCTCTTACAAAAACAAGTAATGATGAAGTCAATCTCTCTTCCACATTGAGCCATGAGAGATTGACATGCATGTCATTAATATTAGCTCTTAGTGTACTTTTAATGGCCAGCCGTGCTGCCCTGTTCTGAGCCAACTGCAATTGTCCCAAGTCCCTCTTTGTGGCACCTGACCACACTACTGAACAGTAGTCTAGGTGCGACAAAACTAGGGCCTGTAGGACCTGCCTTGTTGATAGTGTTGTTAAGAAGGCTGAGCAGCGCTTTATTATAGACAGACTTCTCCCCATCTTAGCTACTGTTGTATCAATATTTTTTGACCATGACAGTTTACAATCCAGGGTTACTTCAAGCAGTTTAGTCACCTCAACTTGCTAAATTTCCAAATTATTCATAATGAGACATAGTTGAGGTTTAGCGTTTAGTGAATGATTTGTCCCAAATACAATGCTTATAGTTTTAGAAATATTTAGGACTGTCTTATTCCTTGCTACCCATTCCAAAACTAACTGCAGCTTTTTGTTAAGTGGTGCAGTCATTTCAGTGGCTGTAGCAGCTGACGTGTATAGTGTTGAGTCATCTGCATACATAGACACACTGGCCTTACTCAAAGCAGGTGGGATGTCGATAGTAAAGTTTGAAAAAAGCAAGGGGCCTAAACATCTACCCTGGGGAATTCCTGATTCTACCTGGATTATGTTTGAGAGGCTTCCATTAAAGAACAGCCTCTGTGTTCTGTTAGACAAGTAACTCTTTATCCACATTATAGCAGGGGGTGTAAATCCATATCACATACGTTTTTCCAGCAGCAGACTATGATCAATAATGTGAAAAGCTGCACTGAAGTCTGACAGGTTGACTTGGTGGTTGGCAGTTGACTTGGTGGTTGGTAGTTGACCTGGTGGTTGGCAGTTGACTTGGTGGTTGGTAGTTGACTTGGTGGTTGGCAGTTGACTTGGTGGTTGGTAGTTTACCTGGTGGTTGGCAGTTGGCTTGGTGGTTGGTAGTTGACCTGGTGGTTGGCAGTTGACTTTGTGGTTGGCAGTTGACTTGGTGGTTGGCAGTTGACTTGGTGGTTGTCAGTTTACCTGGTGGTTGGTAGTTGACTTGGTGGTTGGCAGTTGACTTGGTGGGTGGCAGTTTACCTGGTGGTTGGTAGTTGACTTGGTGGGTGGCAGTTTACTTATTGTATAGTGGGATTTTGTTTTTGTCGTTGTGCTGTTCTGAAGAGCCTGTTTAGCTACTGTTGGCCTCACTCAACAGACTGGTACTCACAGACCCAGTAGTTATTCTCAATGCACAGTCAGTGGACAGTCACTGAGGTCAATGGAGCCTGGCCTGGCCTGCAGGGACAGTAACAAGCATCTGACAGCATACAGAGGACAGCCTCCTCATGACAGTGTAAACTTCACTTCCCCTCCAGTTCTGATGACAGGCGATAAGGACTGGACAGCTTGAATGGTGGCTAAATCCTGGCCTGGGGTTTCAAAGAGAGAAACATAATTGCTATGCTTTTAACATCCCCTCCCCTTATGACTAACGTCCTTGGCGTACTGAACTTGTCTTCATTATTGGGAGAGGTCCATGTGTGCTGTTCTTTTTTTTTTTTTTACTATTATTTAACTAGGCAGGTCAGTTAAGAACAAATTCTTATTTACAATGACAGCCTAGTAACACTGGGTTATCTGCCTTGTTCAGACGAAGAACAACAGAATTTTACGTTGTCAGCTCAGGGATTCAATCTAGCAACCTTTCTGTTTCTGGCCCAATGCTCTAACCACTAGGCTACCTGCCGTTGTGATTTGTCATCCATAGTATTCAGTGCTTAGCAGTTCTTCTGTTCTTTGGTTCTATACAAATAGGGCTGATAGGAGAATATAGACTTTCTATTCACATGCATTGACAAATGGCTATATCCTGCTGCCTACATTACATCTTTGTATGAGGCACAAGGCTCTAACCTCAGTGGCCTCGTTGTCCTTTCCAGCTGGGATCCTGTCAGGGGACAGTTGTTGAGAAATACACTGGTCTCTCTTTACTACTGTGACACACCAGGGGGTATTGACTTTTTCACATAATATTATTCTCTATGAGAAAATGGTAAATTGCCTTTCCTCGGAACCGCCGCAGTTGAATGGAAAGGAGTCAAACATGGTTCCAAACTTTCCAAATGTTCGATGTGTTTGATAACATTAAATGTATTCTGGTCCAGCCATTACAATGAGCCCGTCCTCCTATAGCTTCTCCCACCAGCCTCCTCTGGTCTGGACACTGCCCAAGTAGTAGTGCAGCGCTCAGGGGGTCTTACCTAAATTTTAATGCTTCCCAGATATCGAAGTTGCCTATGGATTGGCAACAATAGCAACATGCCAAAGCACATATTTCTAAAAAAAAATGACCATGTAATTTCAACAACAAAGAATCTATGAGATGGTGTTATATCAACATGGTAAACTGATTTAATTTGCAAAATGTCATGAACTTAAGGGGATTTCTTCTTTTTTCACAAAACTTTTAACTTAACTCCAATGACATGGTGACATTTGTTGTTGATTTCACGTTGAATTCAATTTAGTTGACAACTCAACCCAATGTAAATTAAAGCTAGACTTTGAAACTACATCTGTACCCAGTGGGATTGGATGTGCAACACACTAAGAAAGCCTCCAGCTGTGTAGTCTCCAACTTCCAAAAACCTCTCAACACTTCCACCAAATCCTCTGTTTACATGTCCAGTAGAGCAAATGAAGACTTAGTGAGTCATTCTTCTCCTGCTGAAGGTTTCAGAGGGCATGTATTATTTCATAACATCATAACATGGACACAGTGGACTGTGGAGCTGTGGTGTGGTGGTGGTGACAGGAGGTGGGGAGGGGTGTAACACCGCAGTTTGGAGACAGCACATCCAAGCACCCCGTTTGACTCGAAATGGATGTGACAGACCACTTTGGGGAAAGTAGTAGTATCAGTTCTGTATGTCATCAGTTAGCAGCACTGGGCCTGTTCCCCCTCTCACTTGTCGTCCCATGCTTAACAAAAGGACAACACGATGACCTAATCACTCTCAGCTGTGAGAGAAATTGAAAAGATAACCTAACACCCTTTCCAGTCCAAGCCAGTGTATTGATATGAGGCAGCTGGCCTTCCCTGTAGCTCAGTTGGTAGAGCCTGGTGTTTGCAACACCAGGGTTGTGGGTTCGATTCCCATGGGGTCCAGCACAGAAAAAAAAAAAAAATAGTTTAATTAAATGTATGTATTCACTACTGTAAGTCGCTCTGGATAAGAGCATCTGCTAAATGACTAAAATGTAAATGTAAGCTGGAGAAGGAGTGTGAGTGTAAGAGAAAGAGAGAGGGAGTAGGGGGAGGTGTGGGGTTATCAGCACCTTTCCTCTAGCTCAAATACAGCCTTTATTTTAGATTCCTTACTCCAAAAACGCTGGATGTCAAGAGGAGTAAAAGGAATACAGCAGAAACTGTGTAATTTTTCTCTGATCCTTTGATTGGGCTCCAAACATGGGACTGCAAATGGAAATTAGCTGCTAGCTAAATCTTCTCTCAAGTGTACTGAGACTAATGTTTTTGTCCCTGCTCAAATAATTGTCCCTGCTCAAATAAACTTCATATATCAATAAAATAAATACAGTGTGATAATTTGTCCTAAATGAATTATCGTTGTGAGCACTGTGTGTTCTGTTTCTCATGCCAGGTCTGCTCCCGAGTGACGCAGCCGTCTAAGGCACTACATCTCAGTGCTAGAGGCGTCACTACAGACCCTGGTTTGATCCCGGGATGTCTCACAACCAACCGTGATCGGGAGTCCCATAGGGCGGTGCACAATTGGCTCAGCGCCGTCTGGGTTAGGGGAGGGTTTGGACTGACTTGACTAGTTAAATAAAGGTTCAATAAAAATTCGTAAAAGTAGGGTAGTTTATAGGACCACATCATTCTTATCCTCAATAATTTAACTTCATAATACAGAAGTGATGCTTCTAAACTTTAAAAATGCATTGTAGTGTCTAAGACATTTTAATTCCATGGTCTCTTGCATGACCTTTACTAGATGGAGACAGTGCAGTCTCTAACACATCATTTTAATTCCATGGTCTCTTGAATGAACTTAACAAGATGAAGACAGCACAGACCTAAACTGAGCATCACAGTAAACAGGGTGTGTACAGTACAGGAGCGGTTGGAGGGGCAAAGGGTTCTCTTTAAACCCACAAATCCTGCTTAATTTTTTCCCCCGCTGCTCCAGCTGTCTGGGCCCTGCTCCTTTGTCATATTAGATATAGTTTAGTGTTCTGGGTCAGGGGCTCTATTCTGTAGCTGTCAAGGCCTGGAGAATAAGCTGGCCTGGGTCCCGCTGGCAGCCCCACTGTGTCAGAGCCCAAAAGGGACCGCCAGGGGCCGACAGGGACCACCAGGGACCGACAGGCTTACTGCAGATGACAGTTGCACAGCAGTGTGCACGGGGCCCCCGCTGGATGGGAGGGAACAAAACACAATAGAAAGGATGACCTTTCCAAGTCCAACCAACGCTCATGTCACACTTAGTGTTCACTTAAAAGTAGGAAGAAAGTAGAAAAAAAGTTTCCGGTTTGTAGTATAGCTGCACATAAACCATTTTCACTGTTGATGGCTTGAACACTTTTGACCTTGTGCAAGACTTGTAATTGTAACAGTCGTAAGAGTCTTAAAAAACAACATTGAGTTCAATAGTGTCAACTGGATGGGAGCCATTGATGGGAAGAGTAGCCGCATAGACAGCCTGTTGAAGTGGGCAGGGATACCATGTCTTAGCCTAATCTTTCAGAGCGCCCACTGGATCTGCTGAATTACTGCTCACAAAGGAACGTCTCTTTCCCAAATCAGACTTTTTGAATTCAATGTGGCCTGATAATGTGATTATGGTATTAAACCCGCAGGGTGAGCGGCACCAAGTGATGGCTGTGACTGACAGCGTGAAAGCTCCCAAACGTGTTACTATCACATCCAACCGCATGGGCTGCCAGGAACCTGGCCCACTGTTAATGCTGTAACTTTAATGCAATTTCTTTACAGTTAAACAGACTAGAATTAAGTCAAACTGAAGTTTGGCACAATCACTTTGAAATTGTGTCCGATGGCAATGCAGTGATGCAAAGTGGGGGGTCATTGTTTCATTGTCTGGAAAAATTGATACGAGAACAAGGATGCTATTGGTCAAAACCATGCAGTATTTGAATGTTAAACAGTTTTTCATTCCATGGAGGTGATGAACCACAGATATGTAACTCTTAAACTATAAACAGTAGAGCTTGGCATATACAAAAAGCATAGCATTTTGGCCTGTCCCAGGCACATGCACAGATACAGATCTAGGGGTACCTGAGCACCTGCCCTCTTGCCCTCCTATGAGAAAGGTGCCCTTTTAGATTTTACTTTTGGTCAAAAAATATTATCTTATTTTAAATGTTAAGAATTGCCCTTCTAGCTACTTTCTCATTTTGGTATCTAGGAAAATCCCCCCTGAAAATTCCCCTGCAGGGTTTTTAACCATTCAAACACAGTGGTGCTAATAACACAAAGTTTGGTTTGATTTGATTTAAAGGCCACATCACCTAACTGCTGTCACATCTACTCCCGCTCCTCCCCTCCAGCGTTCGAAGTCACCGGCTTACTAACCACCGGTCCTGGCATTTGTCATTACACGCACCTGCACGTCATCATTAGGCACACTCCATCACTTCACGGATTACCTCCCCTATATCTGTCACTCCCTTAGTGCCATTCTCCAGGCAGTATTGACTATGTGTTTCATGTCTGTACGCTACTCGTGGTTCAGGTCCATGAGCCGTTTATTATTAAACTCACCACTTGCTTCCCAGCGTCCACGTTACAGAATATTGCCTCACCAAATGGAAGCAGCAGGAAATCCGAACATCTCCCAGATGGTCGACTAACAGGATACTTACTTCGTAAGTACCATGACCAGCTGCATGGCGCAACTGGGGTCGGCTATGGAAGAGGTTCTTCGCAGTCTTCAATGTCTCGAACATGCCCGTTGTTCCACTAGCGGAGGATACTCTTCCACCAGTCGACCCAGCGAGCCAGCACATCAGTCCATTCAGCAGGTCAGTGATGCCCGTTTGTCCCTCCCGGATAAATATGAAGGAACCCCATCTAAATGCCGTGGCTTCCTACTCCAGTGCTCCCTCTATTTAGATGAGAGTCCCCACCACTGAGAGGTCCAAGGTTGCCACGGTTATTTCTCTGCTGACTGGGCGGGCGTTGGAGTGGACTACGGCCATCTGGGAGAGAGGAGCTGGCTTCATATGAGGGGTTCATAGCTCTGTTAAAAGACGAATCTAACATTCCTGCATCCCCAATAACATTGTCACCGTGGAGGGCTAACCGAGGAGGGTTTGCAGAGGGCCGTCTCACACTGCTGAGGTGAGTTATTTCCTGACAATGCACTCTCTGTGTTTATGCTTTCATATTGTCTCTGTGCATGGTGCAGTGCAGTCACCTCTATAACCACTTCAGGCTGAACTCAAACAAAGCCAACACATCTGAAATATAGTACAGGATCCTACCTCTGCCTCTGTACTGTACCTGGCTGCCTTCATAGACCTGCATTCAATTTATACTCAGTGAGAAACGAACTTGAGCATCATACAGCAAAACATCAGAACTCCATCCTAAAGCATTGTAATATCTTAAACAATAAAACTTTACTATAGAGAAAAAGGCCAGTCATGCAATATGTACTGTAGGAATTGGAGGCAGCAGTCCAGTTTCAGCCACTGCCTTGCTGAGGTATTGACTTGTGGATTTAAGTTGAAAACACAGCTGTGAGGAGGAACAATGTCTGCATTGGTGCTGTGCTCTCGTTCCCCCGCGCTCCCAGAGGCATTGACATGCTGACCACAGCTCCTCTTCTGTATACATTTCTGTTTAGGAATGGATGGCTTAGGATATTTCCTGCACCTCCGATGTCAGATGGCTAGGCATCCCTTTCACTTTTTTTCCACATTTGGATGATTTAACATTGGCCAGGGTATGGTTTGGAAATCCCTGTTGTAGTTTCAGCTCAGTTAGAAGGCAGAACCTACTGTAGGTTGGATTTAATCAAATACAGCAATTGTGCAATAGACTCATTCATATTCACACATAATATATCAGTATCACAACATAACAGATCTACAATGCATTTCAATCAAAATACCCTTTGCAAGGGCATCTACTCTGTGTGTTGATCCAAACATTGAATACAGGCAGGTTAGTTCTTTAATGAGCACTGTTTCTAGGAAAAGTCCATGCCAGGTCAGTGGCATGTTGTTATGGCATGGCATGGTCAGAACCCCCAGGAAAGTACAACATAATACCTGGCATTCTGACATGTGGGAGAGTGATCAATCTCTCATACTTAGTGTGCCAAACAACAGAAACCACATTCATCATGATTGTCTCTGGTGGCACCTCGTTGTTGATCATATCCGTTCAGCCTTCTGCTGGAGAACAGGTCCTGTTCAACAAGAATGTTTTAATACGACAGGAATGCCAACCTTGGCATTTAAAAAAAAAAATGTTTTATCTCACGCTTTGGGATGTATGTGTCAATGTGTAGTTCATACATGCATAATCTATGAGCAGAATTACTGTTTTGCCACAAAATCCCTAGTTTTTAAGCAACTGTTTCTCTGGAAGCTGTGCTGTGTCATTTCCCCCACAAGTGGGACAGCCCCCTAGCAATTTGAGTTCAACCAATGAGCTTCAGTCGCTCGCCATATACTCTGACCCGTTTCAGGAAACTAGGCGTAAGTCACGACTTCACAGGAGAGCCGTTTGAATGTAAAATGTTTTTTATCTAAATGCTTTTTTTTTGGGGTGTAGGGGGGCAGAAATGCCTTTTTGACCATGTGAACTTTCATGTGCCTTAATAACAAACTTTTATGCCATCTGTAAATACGAATAAAATTGTTAAATTACGAGCCTAGTTGGTTTAGCCAAAGAAAAAGGGAGGAACCTTCCCGCTAGCCATGATTGGCTAAGTGTGCTGGACATGGCGAGAGATGCGTTTCAGATTGGTCTGTGGTGTAGCATCTTGTGTCTATAAAATGAGCTGCTCGTTATGCGTAGATAATCCTTTCTACTGCAGTTTTTTTCAAAGGATATAACGTTGGCTATGGAAAACTACAAATATGTTGCTACCGCTTCCAATAACATTGCTGCCCTGAATTTATCAGGCACTATCGACAAAGGTCAGTGGGAAAAAGTTGGACTACTTTCTG
Organism: Salmo trutta; assembly: GCF_901001165.1. Classification (NCBI taxonomy): domain Eukaryota; kingdom Metazoa; phylum Chordata; class Actinopteri; order Salmoniformes; family Salmonidae; genus Salmo; species Salmo trutta. The sequence continues at coordinate 24,090,322 of NC_042970.1, read as the reverse complement.
GAGGACGATCTCTGATGAAAAACATTTTAATTGAAGACACTGTCTTCTGATGCCAGTGATGGGGAAGAAACGGAAATCAACAGTGTTGTCATGGAAGAAGTTGACCGAGTTTTGAAATCAGTGGAATGTCTGTGCAAACTAAATTAAAACAACACAGGATGTCTTATTTAATGGAAGGGGTTGCAGTCTGCTGTGACGCTTTCATCCATGTATACGGGTAAGAGTCTAGCTACAGATTCAGATATTATACATTTCTAATTTTGTCAGAATGTTTTCATTGCAAGTTTAAGCTTGCTGTTAGCTAGCTAGCTGAAGTTCGACCGCTGGCTTGCTAGCTAACATTGAACCTATTTGGTTAACTTTAGCTAGCTTTCACAATGTGTTTGTATTGCTAGTACTCTATGGATTGGGATTATAGTTCCTTGTTTAGCTAACTGACTTACTTGCTAGCTAACATTATCTTACGTTTATGAACTGTGTAACGTTAGGGCTGTTTTCTCAGAATGCCATTTCGCATGGCTAGTTATAGCCTAATGTTAGCTAGCTAACTAGCAACATTGAACCTATTTGGTTAACTTTAGCTAGCTATGCCAATCGGTTTCTATGCTAGTACTCTATGGATTGGGATTATGGTTCATTGTTTAGCTGGCTAGGTAGCAACATGTCTAAACAAAATACCCCAAGTTAAAGCTTGCTGTTAGCTAGCTAGCTGACATTAGATGGCTGGCGTGCTAGTTAACATTACGTGTATGAACTGTATGTAGTGATATCTCAGAATGCCATTTCGCATCTATTGTATAATGCTAAAATATTTGTACCTGGAATTAGTCTTTCAGCAACAGTAGAACACACCTGACTCTCCTCCACCAGTCACACAATGAGAATGGTCTAATGCCTCCCATCAAAAAGAGAGCTGGCCCAAGCAAGCACAGGTTACACCTGAAGCATGGGGACTTGCAGCGAGTGGTTAACTTTATCAACAACTACGCAGAGGACAATGTCATAGTATTACCAGAATGACACCAAGGACACAAACACTTTGGAGGCAAGCTACTGCCATCCCATGTGGCAAAAGCAGCAGTGTGGCGTCTCACCAAGTGTTGTCATTGATTCCTTGTAATGTAAAGCATAAACACGTTTTGATTATTTAATTGACCTCCAACATGATTGGCACTACTTTTATTAATCTCACATTATTTCTGTATTTTCCAGATGTACGTGTAGTCGGGCTGTCTTCCTTCAGGAATCTATGGAGAAAACTGCAGCGCCACAGCTCAAGCACTAAGCCCAGGACAGACCTGTGCTGGCAGTGCCAGGGGAACAACTGGCAGATCTGAAGACCTGATAATCTGCCAGAAGCTGTTAAATCAGTCGAGCTGAAGAAGCAAGAGCAGCATCTCCTACTTGTTCAGTGAGTGATCTGTCTACCAGAAGATGGTTGCTGACTGCAAGACCACCTGTCAAGACTTGCAGTTGTCTCTGGGTTTGCTCAACAAGTAAGCAACATTTCCTCCTTTATACTGATTTAAGGACATAGATGGATAGATAGACACACCCATATATATACTGCTCAAAAAAATAAAGGGAACACTTAAACAACACAATGTAACTCCAAGTCAATCACACTTCTGTGAAATCAAACTGTCCACTTAGGAAGCAACACTGATTGACAATAAATTTCACATGCTGTTGTGCAAATGGAATAGACAACAGGTGGAAATTATAGGCAATTAGCAAGACACCCCCAATAAAGGAGTGGTTCTGCAGGTGGTAACCACAGACCACTTCTCAGTTCCTATGCTTCCTGGCTGATGTTTTGGTCACTTGAATGCTGGCGGTGCTTTCACTCTAGTGGTAGCATGAGACGGAGTCTACAACCCACACAAGTGGCTTAGGTAGTGCAGCTCATCCAGGATGGCACATCAATGCGAGCTGTGGCAAGAAGGTTTGCTGTGTCTGTCAGCGTAGTGTCCAGAGCATGGAGGCGCTACCAGGAGACAGGCCAGTACATCAGGAGACGTGGAGGAGGCCGTAGGAGGGCAACAACCCAGCAGCAGGACCGCTACCTCCGCCTTTGTGCAAGGAGGAGCACTGCCAGAGCCCTACAAAATGACCTCCAGCAGGCCACAAATGTGCATGTGTCTGCTCAAACGGTCAGAAACAGACTCCATGAGGGTGGTATGAGGGCCCGACGTCCACAGGTGGGGGTTGTGCTTACAGCCCAACACCGTGCAGGACGTTTGGCATTTGCCAGAGAACACCAAGATTGGCAAATTCGCCACTGGCGCCCTGTGCTCTTCACAGATGAAAGCAGGTTCACACTGAGCACATGTGACAGACGTGACAGAGTCTGGAGACGCCGTGGAGAACGTTCTGCTGCCTGCAACATCCTCCAGCATGACCGGTTTGGCGGTGGGTCACTCATGGTGTGGGGTGGCATTTCTTTGGGGGGCCGCACAGCCCTCCATGTGCTCGCCAGAGGTAGCCTGACTGCCATTAGGTACCGAGATGAGATCCTCAGACCCCTTGTGAGACCATATGCTGGTGCGGTTGGCCCTGGGTTCCTCCTAATGCAAGACAATGCTAGACCTCATGTGGCTGGAGTGTGTCAGCAGTTCCTGCAAGAGGAAGGCATTGATGCTATGGACTGGCCCGCCCGTTCCCCAGACCTGAATCCAATTGAGCACATCTGGGACATCATGTCTCGCTCCATCTACCAACGCCACGTTGCACCACAGACTGTCCAGGAGTTGGCGGATGCTTTAGTCCAGGTCTGGGAGGAGATCCCTCAGGAGACCATCCGCCACCTCATCAGGAGCATGCCCAGGCGTTGTAGGGAGGTCATACAGGCAAGTGGAGGCCACACACACTACTGAGCCTCATTTTGACTTGTTTTAAGGACATTACATCAAAGTTGGATCAGCCTGTAGTGTGGTTTTCCACTTTAATTTTGAGTGTGACTCCAAATCCAGACCTCCATGGGTTGATAAATTGGATTTCCATTGATTATTTTTGTGTGATTTTATTGTCAGCACATTCAACTATGTAAAGATAAAACTATTTAATAAGATTATTTCATTCATTCAGATCTAGGATGTGTTATTTTAGTGTTCCCTTTATTTTTTTGAGCAGTATATATATATATATATATATGGGAGGCAGGCAAATACCTTTCACTGAGCTGTGTAAAGACAGACTGACTGAGACAATTAATTGTAATTCGTAATGTTCTTTTGTTGTTTGCAGGTGCACTATCCTTCTGACCCTATGAAGCCAGGTGCCATCTACTTTTAACTCCTCGCAAGTGTGGCTTGTTTGGTGTCTGCTGTGAAGGAATACCACAAGTCGACTACTTGATTGATGAAGGCATGTCATACAGCAAAGGCAGTAGTGTAGTCATGTGAAGAACAGCACTTTGACAGGGGTCAACATCCCACAGCTGGTTGGACTGGAGGATGGTACGGTGCTGGTGGAAGGCTATGGCTGGCAACAACACCTGACTCCGTACTTCAGGCCGCTGCCACAGATCAAGCATTACCAGCACTTCAGGTGAATATCATTTTCATTGCATTGTATGAGATTATTCTTATCTAAACTTGGGAGGTGAATTGATGTTGTAATGTCTTCACATTTTTTTGTTGTTATTTCCTATTTTACAGCTTCAGACAGACCAGTCATTAGCACTATCTGCAGTGCTCTATTCAAATGACTCTATCCTAACACACACGCCATACATTGCTGCTAGTATTTATTTTTTTATCTTGCTGCTCAGCCACTTTACCCCTGATTGTATGCATATAACTACCTCATCTATCACTGATATCGTTATTGCTCTTGTACATACTGTATATTTTATTTATATTGACATTATCTATTTCTGGTATTGCTAGTACTTTTGGCTGTAGTAACCATTTGGCTGTACCGTTTACACCTTCTGTAGAGACCCATCCAATTAGCAAGATGTGGCCAGTGGTGTAAAAGTACTCAACTATTTTTGGGAGATATCTGTACTTTACTTGACTATTTATATTATTGGCAACTTTTACTTCACCACATTCAGAATAAAAATTAAAAAAAGTTTTACTCCATTCATTTTCCCCTGACACCCAAAAGTACTCGTTACATTTTGACACACAAATTGTCCAATTCACACACTTATCAAAAGAACAATTCACACACTTATCAAGAGAACATCGCTGGTCATCCCTACTGCATCTGGCAGACTCACTAAACACAACTGCTTAGTTTGTAACTTATGTGTGAGTGTTGGAGTGAGCTCCTGACAATCCGTCAATAAAAAATACATTTTAAAAAAGCAACAATTTGTGCCGTCTGGTTTGCTTAATATAAGGAATTTGAAATGATTTATACATTTACTTCTAATAGTTAAGCACATTTTAGCAATTACATTTACTTTTGATACTTAAGTATTTTTTTTTAACCAAATACTTTTACTCAAGAAGTATTTACTGGGTGATGTTTACTTGAGTCATTTTCTATTAAGGTATCTTTTACTCAAGTAGCATAATGTAGTACTTTTGCCAACACTGGATGTGGCTGGGGTTATAGCATTTCTTTCACGTGGCCCACCAATTTGTCTGGGTAAGCGTCATCTAATATTTTTATCTGGACACTTTCTGTTTATGTGGAATTTGTTCTTATTGTAGGCTACTACTTTTACCACTTTTAGTCTTAATCTTTACTACATTACTCACTGTTTATCACATGACCTCACATGTGAATCCTTAAAGAGATGGGTGGGGTTGGCTTAAGAGGACGTGAACAATGCTGAATGGGTGTAGACAAAGGAGAGCTCTACAGTAGGTACCAAAATATTCAAAGGCCATTTTCTCAAAAGTGAGTTTACAAGTTCATCGACTTTCAAACCATTGTTCCTCAAATGCAGTGTATGATATACCATTTTGTTGCTCTGAGTCTCTACTTTTATCCAATGTAAAAAACACAATTTCAAATTTTGCTACATAAGGCCGATTTTGAGTCGGTTGGTGACAGCTAGCAAGAGGCACATCATTGACCCACAACAGAGTGAGAGAGCGCGCAATGACGTGGTGCACATGTCACCCGTTTCAGGAAGCTAGGCGTATGTTGCAAGTCACTACTTTACAGTAGAGGCATTTGAACGTCTTTAGTGTATATATTTTTTTTTGTGTTTTTGGGCAGACATTTGTTCTGGAGCATGTGAACTTTCATGAGCCTTAATAACAAACTTCTATTCCATCTGTAAATACGAATAAAATTGTAAAATTACGAGCCTAGTTGGTTTAGCCATGGAAAAAGCTGGAACCTTCCCACTAGCCATGATTGGCTGAGATAATGGATGGCCTGGACATGCTGGGAGAGGAGTTTGGATTGGTCTGCCATTTAGCATGCTTCTGTTTATAATGTGAGCTGCTCCATATGTGTTGATAATCAGCCATTGAGAACTAGAAAGGTTTTGAAAGGTTTTGCCCACAATTTAACAGGCGCTATCGACAGATCAGTTGGAAAAAGTTGTGATGGGCTACTTTGTCACGTTCTGACCTGTAAAGGTGTTATTTGTTAGTGTTTAGTATGGTCAGGACGTGGCAGGGGGGTATTTTGTTATATGTTTCGGGGATTGTTAGTCTATGTGTATAGACAAGGGGTGTTTGATTAGAGTGGTCTAGAGGTTTGGTATATGTTCTATGTTAGAAAATGCCCTATGTTTATTCTAGTCACTCTGTTTCTATGTGCAGTTTTGTTCTTGACCTTCAATTGGAAGCAGCGGCTCCTCGTTGCTTCTGATTGAAGGTCCTATAATTAGGGGTTTGTTTGAATTGTGGATTGTGGGTAGTTCATTTCTGTTTAGTTATACCTGACAGAACTGTTTGGATGTCATTTTCTTGTTTTGTTCAAAGTGTCTCGATTACCATTAAATATGAGCACTCAACACGCTGCGCCTTGGTCTACTTCTTCAGACAGCCGTTACAGAACTACCCACCGGACCAAGCAACAGAAGAGGGAGCAGCCAAGGAAGCAGGATGATTACAGGGAATCGTGGTCATGGGAGGAAATCCTGGTGGGAGAAGGTCCGTGGCGAAGGAACGGTGAGGACCGGGAGAAGTACGTTGGGACACGGCTAGCAAGGAAGCCTGAGAGGCAGCCACAATATTTTTTTGGGGGGTGGGCACATGGGGTGGGTGGCTGGGCAAAGGATGCCCCTGAAGCCAACACCTCGTGCTTATTATGGGGAGCACATGGAGTGGAGAGCGCCGAAGTACGAAGAGGAACGCAAGATCTCGCCCATGCGCACGCACAGTCCGGTGCGTATGATCTCAGCCCCAAGCAAAGGCCATGCTAGAGTGGGCATCCAGCCTGGAAGGAGGATGCCAGCCCAATACGTCTGGCCACCGGTACGCCTCCGAAATCCAGGCTACAGGACACCTCCTCTACGCACGGCGACCATTAGGCCCCTGCATAGCCCAGTCCGCCCTGTACCAGCACCCTGAACGTACAAGGCTACTACTGCCATTCAGCCAGGACGGGTTGTGCAGGAGGTGAGCTCGAGACTTCCAGTACTCACCCAAGGCCCGGTGTATCCTACTCCTGCTCCTTGTAGAAGCCCTCAGGTGCGTGTATCCAGTTTGGCTCCTCCGAAGCCAGCACCGCGCACCAGGCTTCCCGAGCGGCAGCCTAGTCCAGCTCGACCTATCCCTGCTCCCCGCACAAGCCTACAGGTGTGTCTCTAGTCTGACTCCCCCGAAGCCAGCACCAGGCTCCCAGTGCGGCAGCCCGGCCCAACTCGTCCTACTCTTGCCCCTAGCACTAGCCCTGAGGTACGTGGGCCTAGTCCGGCGTCCCCTACGCCAGGCCCACGTACCGTGCCTTCAGTGCACGCGCCTCACCCAGATGGCACAGCGACAGCGTCTCGCCCAGAGTGCCCAGCGACAGCGCCTAACCCAGAGTGGCAGACAACAGCATCTCAGTCAGAGTGCCTGACGACAGTGCCTCAGCCCGAGTGTCCGGCACCTATGCCTGAGAGAGAAGTGGCCCACAGTCCACGGCCAGAGTCACACGACAGTCCAGGGCAACCAGAGTCTGCCAAGAAGAGGGGTGAGCAAGTGGCGGAGCGAGGGATACGTCCCGCTCCAGAGCCACCTCCGTAGGGACGAGTATGCGGGAAGGGGGGAGCGTTGCAGAGGCATCGGTGGCCGCCCTCCCTTCCCTCCCATATAAGCTGGGAATTTTTTGTTTTGGGGGTTTATTTTTGTATTTTCTTTTTGTTAGGTGCATCGGGGGGGGGGGGATGTGTACTGTCACGTTCTGATTTGTAAAGCTGTTATTTGTTAGTGTTTAGTATGGTCAGGACGTGGCAGGGGGGTATTTTTTTATATGTTTCTGGGATTGTTAGTCTATGTATAGACAAGGGGTGTTTGATTAGAGTGGTCTAGAGGTTTGGTATATGTTCTATGTTAGGGCATTTTCTATGTTTATTCTAGTCACTCTGTTTCTATGTGCAGTTTTGTTCTTGACCTTCAATTGGAAGCAGCGGCTCCTCGTTGCTTCTGATTGAAGGTCCTATAATTAGGGGTTTGTTTGTATTGTGGGTAGTTGTATTCTGTTTTGTGCTTATCACCTGACAGAACTGTTAGTGTCGTTTCCGTTAATTGTATACGTGTTTCATTTGTTTCTCCTTCTTCAATATTAAAAAAAAGATGAGTATACACTTCCGTGTTGCGTCTTTGTCTTCCACACACGACACGCGTTACATACTTTCTGCACACGCCACAGTCAGTGTGAACTGGAGTGACTTGACAACGCTGGCCAAACAATATTTAGCTACAAACAAAATGGAGTTAAATGGTTCCAATCAGATATAAGTTTCTACTTTTGTCAAACTCATTTTCATGGCAAGTTAAAGCGTACTATTAGCTAGCTAGCAAACATTAGCTTACTGGCTCGCTAACATTACGTGTATCGGTGTAGTAATATTATTCAAATCAGAACCATTTGCATTGCTAGTTATAGCCTAATGTTAGCTAGCTAACATTGAACCTAGTTGGTTAGCTTTAGCTACCTGCAAATTCATACTACAGCTATGAAAATCAGTTTGTATTGGTGGTAGTAGTATGAATTGGGATTATTACATTTACATTTTAGTCATTTAGCAGACGCTCTTATCCATAGCGACTTACAGTAGTGAATGCATACATTTCATACATTTTTATATATATTTTTTTATACCAATTATCTTGGTTCATTGTCTAGCTAGCTACATGTCTAAACAATACTCAACTTTGCCAGATGATTACATGACCCATCAAGTTAGCCAGGTGTATCTGGGGGTGATTACGGCCATCTATTGTATTTCGTGACCCATCTACTTAGCTAGAAGTGGCTGGTGGGGTGGTTATAGCATTTATTTCACATGATCCATCAATTTAGATAAGTGTGTCTGGGTAAGCGTCATCTAATAATTATAGAATATTATCTGGACACTTTTTCTGTTTTTGATATTTGTGTTATGCAAATATGTAAGTAACCATTTCACTGTACCGTTTACACCTTCTGTATCCTGTGCATGTGACAAATAAACTTAGACGGTAATGTGAAGAACAACATGACCTGCATCAAAGTCAGATTAGGATAAAGGCCAAGGACTAGATAAAGTGTATTTTTACCTTGAGTTTTTCCTTATTGTAGGCTACTACTTTTACCAATTAGTCTTAATGTTTGGTTGTTTACTACACAACTCACTCTGTTTAGCACATGTGAATCCTTAAAGACATAGGTGGGGTTAAGGCTCAATAGGGTGTGAACGATGCTACATGGATGTAGACAAAGAGCTCTCCAGTAGGTGTACCAACACATCCTAGGGCCATTTTCTCAAAAGTGGGGTTACAAGTTTATCAACTTTCAAAGCAGAAATACTTTCCCAATGTTCCTCAACTGCAGTGTATGAAATACCATTTTCTAGCTCAGTCTCCAATTTTATCCAATGTACAAAACACTATTTAAAATGTTGCTACATAGGACCGAATCCAGGTGGTGGGTCACATATCTGCACGTGTGACAGTGCGCAAATTTTGGGGACCACTTTTGGTTCGTGAGGGCTACTTTCAGAACTATTGGCTAAAAAGTATACAGAAGTACTGGTCTCTTTAAAGGGCAGGTGAGGGTGAATTAGGGGTGGTGAAAAACGGCACTGACAGTTATTGCCTGGGCATTCTTTTTAATGAGAATGTTTACATAATACCTAAATACTTCACATAAATGTGATTCAGATGGGTAATTATCAAATATTAGACCAGGGAGAAATACCACAATCAACTGATGTTGGTCAAATATTGATTGGCTTGTAATCAGGGAGGAATGACAAGTCTGTGTTCCACAGTTGGGCTTCCACCATGCCTAGCTCTGAGAATGGAACAACTCAACCAGGCCATTGTTGGTGGAAAATGAGCAATCCAGTCTGCCCCAAGGCAGAGTGGATACATTGCTGCAACATATAGTTCCTTTAAATCCATGTTTATTTGCTGTATACACTTCTGTCTGTGTTACCTATTGTAGAAACAATACAGTTATTATAGAAACAAAATCAAGACTTTCTCCATGTTTGTTGCAGACATTTCCCACTTCTTGTTTGGAGTCTATTGGACGTCCTGTAGTGCTCACACTTTATTTTAGCTCCTTTCACGAGGGAGCACTGACCACGGACTGCCTTTGTAGTTAGTGAACCAAAGACACGGCTGTGCGCAGACTGAGAGGGATCCCTTTTGGCCCTGCGGTTTCCTGAAATTCTCCATCTGCAACTGTTCCATTTTCAACATGCTCTGGAAAAAAGACAGGAAAGAATGGATTCATATATTCTTCAACACATTCAATATATTTTGTCATTCTGGAGAGTATTATTTCAACAAAAGTGTTATTTTTCAGCACATCAAACTTAACATCTCTTAATATTTTAAACCTGAAGTATTTTCTTTAACCTAAATCATTGGTCTGTCCCAGCGGTGTGTCTGAGTTAAGAGACCCTGGGTAAATGAAAATAGGTATTTCAACAATTCATACTTAACAAGTTTCAAAGGATTTTCAAAGCTTCTCTTTTCCTTCACCATTCCCCCATCCTCTAAACTCCATGACCGGATTGTCTAGATGACGAGGGTAGGGGGAGGCCGCAGCTAAATGACATGAGGCAGTGACCTCAACGGAAGCTACTGCAGCTGATAAAGGAGTGAAAAAAATGTTCTCTCTTATTACGCACCGCTATCGTGTTCAGTGGGTCCTATTGGGACTCCATGGCAAAGGACAATGGCCAACCAGGGTGTTCCTAATCTCCATCTGGAATACTAACCACTGGCAGGGAGGTTGGCCCACAGAGCAGCCGGAACAGGAGAGTGGACAGAAAAGAGGGAGGGAGACGGCGGGCGGGGGAGAGGGAGGGCGGAGGGCGGAGGAGAGGTAGGGCGGGGGAGAGGGAGGGTGGGTAGAGGGAGGGAGGGTGGGGGAAAGGGAGGGCGGGGTGGAGAGCAACGGTGGGGAGAGGGAGGGCAGCAGATAGGGAGGGAGTGAGGGAGGAAGAGATGGAGGGTGGGGGATGTGGAGGGAGGGCAGGGAGAGGAAGGAAAGGGAGGGCGAGGAGAGGGAGGGAGGGTGGGGGAGAGGGAGGGCAGGGGCGGAGAGCGAGGGTGGGGAGAGCGGCAGATAGGGAGTGAGGAAGGAAGAGATGGAGGGTGGGTGGGGATGTGGAGGGAGGGCAGGGAGAGGAAGGAAAGGAAGGGAGTGCGGGGGAGAGGGAGGGGGCAGAGAGGGTGGGGGGGGTTGTAGGAGAGAGGTAAGGAGGGCGTGGGGGAGGAAGGGCGGGGTAGAGGGAGGGCGAGGGAGAAAGGATGGGGATGAACAGAGAGAACCTCTGCTTTTTTCCAGGACTTGTGGCTGCCATACTATTTTTTTCCCGAAGTGTCTTAATGCAGTAGCAATTGGTAGCGGCTCTATTCAAAACCAATATCAACTGCAATCTGTACATTCTCAGACTAATTTCTCATGATTATGAATGTATTATAAAATCAGTAGTAGTATTAGTACTACTACAAGCATGCATGACTTCCAAGTGTTTCAGCACAAGAAGATGTATTATTACCATCTGAGCGACTCTTTATGAGTATGAGAAAGCATTTGCCATTGACAAGATACATTTCCAACTCTGACATTCCCCAATTACTAGATTACTAATAAAGTAATACTTTCCTTCCCAGACCACATGGATATATGGCTGTAGAAGCACACATAGGTTACAGATAAGATTAAATAAATATAGCACCCTACATCCGATTTGGATCAAACTTTTTCCTGCCAATGAGTAAGACTTGAGGATCCTAAAAATTGTCAAAAGCCACCCACTGACCAGCCACACCCCATGGCAATCCCAACCGTAACAACCAGACCGGCAGGTAGCCCAGCGGTTAAAAGCATTGGGCCAGTAACCGAAAGGTTACTGGTTTGAAATCCCTGAGCCAACTAGGTGAAAAATCTGCCAATGTGCCATTGAGCAAGGCACTTAACCTTAATTACTTCTCTAAAGTGCTCTGGATTAGAGCGTCTGCTAAATAACTAAAATGTAAACCAGTATCCAGTATCTGTTTGACAAGGAGTATGAAGCTGTGGCTTGGAGTATTGCTTCTCCATATTATGTAATTTATTCCTTGTGAATTTGATGATGTTTTTCCCCTGTTCAGAGATATTTGTAATTGAAGTTGCTTGCATTACCACCTGTGTGTTATCCTCGCAATTTAAGCTAGTCCTCCATGAAAGCAAATCAATTTATTCTTCATCTTTTTATGCCTGATCTGTGTCCAGGAAATGGCCCCTTTGTATGGTTTATTCTCTTCAAAAAAGATCTGGATTAGTTACTGTTAGAGTATTCCTGGTGATCAAGGAAACCATTAGGCTACAGCAGTTATAATAGTTTCAATGTTATGGTCTCTAATGGGCTTCAATGGTAAAAGTCCCAAACACACACTGTATAGTGTTTTGCAATTGTAATGGTATTGGGTTGCGTTTAATGGTTAATGTCACTAATCACAATACATATAGAGATGTTTCTTGACAATTTTATTAAAAAAGAGAAGACTGCCATGTAATTCATTATTTTATTGGGGTTGTCACGACATTTTTGTCTTTTTCTCCATCAAAGTTTTGGGCTTGTAGGGAAAGTCTTCATATGAGAGTTGCACTATAGGGATAGCCCTCTCAAAGAGTGGCCACTTTTTGGACTATACAACTAGAGTTGGGTTGAAGTGTTAGATTGCTATTTGGACAAACTGAATTGCTTTCATGGAGGCTTGGCTTAAATTGTGAGGATGACCACACAATTTATTTTCATAATGAGACCAACCTATTGGTTTTCTACCCAAAGTTGCAAAGGAAAATGCTGTGATCTATTTAATAAATACAAGAGACCATCAAATGGAAATAGTGTGGCGGTATAGCAGGGACAGCGACACCTAGTGGTGAAAACCTGGTACTTTCACACTACTTTATGGTAAATAATGCAAGAGACTTCAATTACACATTTCTCTGAACAGAGGGAAAAAAACATCACCAGATTCACAGGGAATACATTACAATCTGAGATGGTGGGCGTCGAAATCATATTTTTCTGCTTTTTGAGGCGTAACGACTCTCCACTGTTTATGTATTTAAGGAAACAATCATGATTATTGCAGCTGCCCTTTGACCTGGAAACCACTGTTTGCCCATCAAAACAGGACTGGGATCTGGTTTCTGTTCCAAAATTACACACCCTGTCATTTTGTTATTCTTAGGGTTCAAATTGAGAATTATTTGAAAACCGCAGGAAAACAATTCTAGTTTATAAAAAGTACATACCAACCGTCTAACTGCATTTTAATGCTATGGCTCTCCCCAAATACTTCTGTTGGTGTTCAAATTAAGAGGGAGGACATTTCAATAAACCAGCATATGATTATATTGAATTAAAATGACAGAAGCATAAACATGTTGACTATGTTTCTCGAGGTATGCTAGAAATAGTCACAAAAAAATAAATTTCTGTTACACTGGCCGCCTAATCTTCCAGAGGAGCTCTGGTGTGGTTTTAGAAGAGACTGGAAGATATGTTTCTGCTACAGAATGTCCATATGCTCAGTCCAGCTCTAGAAATTGTTCTGATAAAACTGTCCAATGTATTGCACCCACTGTATTGGTTATATGCTCGTAGTCCTTCATATTATACTAAAAGCTCTACCAGAACAAAATAATTTTACACCAGAATTGGATTACAAATGAACAACAGATGAATATCCTTAAACATAATTCGATCATTTCCATTTCATTAGGCTGTAGTTTTTAAATCTGATGATTTCGTCAGTCCATTCTACTTATCTCTGAGAAGATCCACTGAGATACACTGTTAAGTGAGTTTTTTTGGCCCACTACCCTTTAAGAGTATTATCTATCTGAGGTTTGTCTAGCTGTGTTCAAACACTAGGTTACCATATAAAATGTGCTACATTACTGTGTTCAAGTTTCTCCCAAAATAACGCTGAGCTTGGATTTCCAGCATTCTATGTTGTCTTTTGACTCTTGATGGGAAGCATGGCTGCATTTTGATGTGTGCTTTTTGAGGCTTCCTGTTGCAAAAGAAACTAGTCTACCCATGCTTTAATTCATCCAGACTATCTGGTTGAGTACCCAAGTTTAATTCATCCAGACTATCTGGTTGAGTACCCAAGCTTTAATTCATCCAGACTATCTGGTTGAGTACCCAAGCTTTAATTCATCCAGACTATCTGGTTGAGTACCCAAGCTTTAATTCATCCAGACTATCTGGTTGAGTTTGGATGGAGACCGCGGGACAGCGCTGTGCGTTACATGAGGATGCTCTACCACAGATAATGGTCTAGTTACTGTTTTCACACTCTCTTTCAATACATTTGTTTCCCCAAACTAGCACTGCATGCAACTCTGGGAAAGACAGTTTTCCAATTAACTTATGGTCAAACCATATGTTTTCAGTCACCACTGTGGAAGAAGCATGCTATTATAGAGATACAGTATCATACTTAATAATATTATAAAAATGCTGCATGATGGATCATGTGTAAACATGTGAGGGTACAGCCTGGACGATTGTAAAATGACATTTACATTTAAGACAGGAACATGCTGTTTCAGGTGATAATAAAACATGTTTCTTTTAGTTAATTACTTTCTAGCAAGTCAAGCTAGCTTGGAGTAGCTATCTCTCAACCTAGGCTAAAACTAGCTTGGATACAGCCATGGATTGTGCACCTTCCATTATTTAATCAAATAAAATTGTATTTGTCACATAGACGTGTTTAGCAGATGTTATTGTAGCGAAATGCTTGTGTTTCTAGCTCCAACAGTGCAGTAATATCTAACAAGTAATATCTAACAATTTCACAACAATACACACAAATCGAAAGTAAAGGAATGGAATGAAGAATATATACATATTTGGACGAGGAATGTCAGAGCGGCATAGACTAAGATACAGAAGAATAGAATAGAATACAGTATATACACATATGAGATGACTAATGCAGAATATGTAAACATTATTAACGTGACTAGTGTTCCATTATTAAAGTGGCCAGTGATTTCAAGCAGCTGTCTCTGTGCTAGTGATGGCTATTTAACAATCTGATGGCTTTGAGATAGAAGCTGTTTTTCAGTCTCTCTGTCCCAGCTTTGATGCACCTGTACTGAGCTCGCCTTCTATATGATAGCGGGGTGAACAGGCAGTGGCTCAGGTGGTTGTTATCCTTGATGATCTTTTTGGCCTTCCTGTGACATCAGGTGCTGTAGGTGTCCTGGAGGGCAGGTAGTTTGCCCCCGGTGATGTGTTGGGCAGACCGCACCAACCTCTGGAGAGCCCTGCGGTTGAGGGCGGTGCAGTTGACGTACCAGGCGGTGATACAGTCCGACAGGATCCTCTCAACAGTGCATCTGTAAAATCTTGTGAGGGTTTTAGATGCTAAGCCAAATTTCTTCAGCCTCCTGAGGTTGAAGAGGCGCTGTTGCGCCTTCTTCACCACACTGTCTGTGTGGGTGGACCATTTCAGTTTGTCATTGATGTGTACACCAAGGAACTTGAAGCTTTCCACCTTCTCCACTGCGGTCCCTTCGATGTGGATATGGGGGTGCTCCCTCTGCTGTTTCCTGAAATCCACGATCAGTTCCTTTGTTTTGTTGACATTGGGTGAGCGGTTATTTTCCTGGCACCACACTCCCAGGGTCCTCACCTCCTCCCTGTAGGCTGTCTCTTCATTGTTGGTAGTCTGCAAGCTTGATGATTGAGTTGGAGGCATGCGTAGCCATGCAGTCATGGGTGAACAGGGAGTACAGGAGGGGGCTGAGCACGCATTCTTGTGGGGCCCCAGTGTTGAGGATCAGCGAAGTGGAGGTGTTTCCTACCTTCACCACCTGGGGGCGGCCCGTCAGGAAGTCCAGGACCCAGCTGCATAGAGCGGGGTTCAGACCCAGGGCGTCAAGCTTAATGATGAGCTTGGAGGGTACTATGGTGTTGAATGCTGAGCTATCGTCAATGAACAGCATTCTTACATAGGTATACCTTTTGTCCAGATGGGATAGGGCAGTGTGCAGTGTGATGGTGATTGCATCATCTGTGGATCTATTGAGGCGGTAAGCAAATTGAAGTGGGTCTAGGATGTCAGGTAAGGTGGAGGTGATATGATCCTTGACTAGTCTCTCAGAGCACTTCATGATGACATAAGTGAGTGCTATGGAGTGGTAGTCATTTTGTTCAGTTATCTTTGCCTTCTTCGGTACAGGAACAATGGTGGACATCATGAAGCATGTGGGGACAGCAGACTGGGATAGGGAGAGATTGAATATGTCCGTAAACACTCCAGCCAGCTGTTCTGCGCATGCTCTGAGGACGCGGCTAGGGATGCCATCTGGGCCGGCAGCCTTGCGAGGGTTAACACACAAATGTCTTACTCACGTCGGCCATGGAGGAGGAGGACCCACAGTCTTTGGTAGCAGGCCGTGTCGGGGGCACTGTGTTATCCTCAAAGTGGGCGAAGAAGGTGTTTAGCTTGTCCGGGAAAGCAAGACGTCGGTGTCCGTGACGTGGCTGGTTTTCCCTTTGTAGTCTGTGATTGTCTGTAGACCCTGCCACATATATCTTGTGTCTGAGCCGTTTAATTGCGACTCCACTTTGTCTCTATATACTGACGTTTTGGCTGTTTGATTGCCTTATCGAGGGAATAACTACACTGTTTGTATTCGGCCATATTCCCAGTCACCTTGCCATTTTTAAATGCAATTGCTTTCAGTTTTACGCGAATAGTGCCATCTATCCACGGTTTCTGGTTAGGGTAGGTTTTAATAGTCACAGTGGTACCACATCTCCTATACACTTCCTGATAAGCTCAGTTTCCGTATCAGTGTATTCGTCTATGTTGTTCTTGGAGGCTACCCAGAACATGTCCCAGTCCGCGTGAACAAAACAATCTTGAAACGCGGATTCCGATTTGTCAGACCAGAGTTGAATAGTCCTTAGCACGGGTACTTCCTGTTTGAGTTTCTGCCTATAGGAAGGGAGGAGCAAAATGGAGTCGTGATCAGATTTGCCAAAGGGAGGGCGGGGAAGAGCCTTGTAGGCATCCTGGAATTTGGAGTAGCAGTGGTCAAGTGTTTTAGCAGAGCGAGTACTACAGTCAATGTATTGATAGAACTTCGGTAACGTTTTACTCAAATTTGCTTTGTTAAAATCCCTTGCTACAATAAATGAAGCCTCAGGATATGTGGTTTCCAGTTTGCACAAAGTCCAGTGAAGTGCTTTGAGGGCCGTCGTGGTATTGGCTTGAGGGGGAATATACACGGCTATGACTATAATCGAAGATAATTCTCTTGGGAGGTAATACGGTCGGCATTTGATTGTGAGGTATTCTAGGTCGGTTGAACAAAAGGACTTGAGTTCCTGTATGTTATCACAATCACACCATGAGTAGTTAATCATGAAACATACACCCCCGCCCTTCTTCTTCCCGGAGAGATATTTATTCCTGTCTGTGTGATGAACTGAGATCCCAACAGATGTCTCTCTAGAAGGAAATCCTCGCCCTGAGCTCATCAACTTTATTACCCAGAGACTGAACAATAGCGAGTAATATACTCAGAAGTGGTGGGTGGTGTGCTCGCCTCCTGAGTCGGACTAGAAGTCCACTCCGAGTACCTCTTTTCCGTTGGCTGTGTTTTGGATCAGCCTCTGGAATCTGTTAAATTGCCCTGGGGGGTACAAACAAAGGATCTGATTTGGGAAAGTCGTATTCCTGGTCGTAATGCTGGTGAGTTACCATCGCTCTGATATCCAAAAGTTACTCCCGGCAGTATGTAATAACACAAATTCCACACAAATTCTGAATTGTGTAATTCAGCTGGAATTATCCCAAACTTGTAAATAAAAAAGACTCCTAATGTTCATGTTATTGTGTAGTGTAACAGGATCTCAGAGGCAGGGGAATTATTTTCTAGTGAGGCTCCTTGTAGGGCTGCTGATACTGACGTCAGCTCCTCTCTGGTTAGAATGAATTGGGTGAAATTAAATCAATAGCACACACTCAAATATGGGTCCCTTCCCTCCTCCCGTACTCTTGTGAGAGAACCTGAGGCATCTGTTTTCAGACACATTATCAAGCACATTTAACTCTCAGTGAAGTATACCTATAGCTTGTGTTACCATTGTAAGATATCATCATAGATATTATTTAATAGAGGTTTTATTCAGAGCATACAGCTGCTTAAAATACCATGATGAAAAGAAGGAATGAAAAAGACAGAAGTAGAGAGCAAATACCTTTAAGATTTTTGTGATAGATTTGGTCCAAAACAAAATAATCTTAAACACAGTTTTGTAGAGTGTGGGAGCCAAGATGGTGTGAGCAGTTTGTTATAGACCGCTGCTAACAATTGTAAAACAGGACTGCTGTTTGAATGACCAGACCAGACACAGTTGTACTGTTGATTTCTCTTAATATTTTCTCTTCAATTGGGATGTGGTCTGATGATAAAACAAATATGAATTAATAACATTTCCTAAAAACCAATAATTCCGCTGTTAAGATGATGTCCTGTGCTATCTGTTTTTTCTTTCTCCTTTGTTCTTTCACAACACTGTACTCCTGTCTTTTTTATGTGTAAAACCAGAGAGCCATTTTCAGGACATTTAATTTGTGTTTATAAAGAGCCAGCTTGACCCTGATATGGGTGGGATGTCTTACCCCAGGGAGAAGGGGACTGGCACCCTCCCATCCTGCCCAGTGAATGAAAATCCAATGGGAGATTACATCTTCAAACGCTGCCAAATATCATTCTACTGCAACTAAGACCTTATGCCAAATGAACTCCACACCTAGAATCCTTTCACTGGAGTAGTCCATTCTCAACCCCCTCTTAATTCTAGTGACGGCGCTGCCGGTGAACAAATCGTTTCCAGCTCAGGTCACATACGGGATGTGTAATCTGAGGGAAGTCCAGATGTGTGCCACACAACCACAAGGAAGCAGTGCCTCTTTTGTTGATGATTATTATGATTTGCTTGGGCAGCTCAGACACTGGCTCTCTGAGGAAAGCAAACGTGCTACACAGACTTCAGATCAATGACCTCCAAGTGATGCACCAGCAAACAATGAAAAATAAACAACATACATTTCACTGGTGTGGTCAGGTAAATCTGTTATGACCATTGTCACATTTTCAATGGCAAAATAAATACAACACAATCAACAAGATTAATCTTACCATTGTGAGAAAGGGCTCTATAGAGCAGTATAAATGTTGCAAATCTTTTCACTGACAAAAAAACAAGTCTGCCCTTACACATATTTCTCTGAGAGAATGGAGCAGTTTGTCTGGAATGTCTTCACTCACTGTTTTAGTAATCTCTGTTTTAAAAAAAATGTTTCCCCTGTTATCAGCTCAGCAGAGATAGAGGGAGTGGCAGAACTTGCTGAGTAGAGTTTATATCCTGGGCTGGCTGAAGTTTCTCAGAGCTGAGCTGTCTCTGTGTGTGTAAATGGACTGGGATGAAGTCACCGCCGAAAGTCACTGCCGTTATGACAACAGAGCCCTGCAGCCTTGACAAGACCCCAGAATTTGGGTCTTGCTCCACCCAACACACACAGTTCACTCATTGTGTTTATGAATTCACCTTCTCGTGAATTTGCTATCTAAAAAACACAACATTGTTGACTCACCCTGTTACAGGTGGTGCAGAAAGACAACAGGTTTTCATTAGATTCTGAGAAAAGGCAAAACCAAAAATTACATTCCGGACTAACCCTTTGGCAGGTTTATGGCAGCAAGAGCCATGCACAGTGTCCTCTTATGATAACACCGTTCTTTCATTGTGTAAATCCTACCTTTACCCAATTAATACTGAGCCCTGCAGACCCAGGTTACAACAGTTTCAACAATCTGTCATTCAGACCAGCTGTTCAAGCATTAACAAACACCCTAGACCTTGTTCAGGTCCTATTTAAAAATGTCCAGAGATACCTGACTACAGTCAAAGAGGCTATGTGCTTCTTGGAAATGGACTCAACGGTTCTTACATGGAATCACATGACCATGTGGCCTCCCAGTTGGCACAGTGGTCTAAGGCACTGCGCAGTGCTAGCTGTGCCACTAGAGATCCTGGTTCGAGTCGCCAGGTGTACGATGTTTCCTCTGACACATGGCTTCCGGGTTAAGTGGGCATTGTGTCAAGAAACAGTGCGGCTTGGTTGGGTTGTGTTTCGGAGGACGCCTGGCTCTCGACCTTTGCCTCTCCCAAGTCCGTACGGGAGTTGCAGCGATGAGACAAGATTGTAACTACCAATTGAATACCACAAAATTGGGGGAGAAAAAGGGGAAAAAATATATATTTAACAAAAGGAATCACATGTTCATAGTGTCACCAGATCAAATTGACACTTCTGACATTTCATTTATCTTAATTGAGAGGCTAATATGTTCAATGTGAGCTAATGTGTGCGCTAGTGCACGACGGAGCACACACATGCTGGAACAAACGTGCATAAAATAGCCAGGAATAAGAGATTCTGGAAGTTGGTCAGCGCAGTAATAATAGTGTATTGATAGGAAAATCAAAGGGGTTCATCACCAGTGGTGTAAAGTACTTAAGTAGTACTTTAAAGTATTTTTACTTAAGTAAAAATACTTTAAGTCGTTTTTTTGGATATCTGTACTTTACTTTACTATTTATATTTTTGACAACTTTTACTTTTACTTTACTATATTCCTAAAGACAATTCTGTACTTTTTACTCCATATATTTTCTCTGACACTCAAAAGTACTCGTTACATTTTGAATGCTTAGCAGGACAGAAAATGGTCCAATTCGCACACTTATCAAGAGAACATCCCATGTCATCCCTACTGCCTCTGATCTGGCGAACTCACTAAACACAAAAGCGTTGCTTTTAAATTATGTCTGAGTGTTGCAGTGTGCCCCTGGCTATCCATAAATAAATAAAAAACAAGAAAATTGTGTCGTCTGGTTTGCTTAATATAAGGAATATTAAATTATTTGTACTTTTACTTTTGATACTTACATATATTTTAGCAACAACATTTACTTTTGATACTTAAGTGTATTTAAAACCAAATACTTTTAGACTTTTACTCAAGTAGTATTTTACTGGGTGACTTTCACTTTTACTTGAGTCATTTTCTATTGAGGTGTATTTACTTTTACTTAAGTATGAGAATTTAGTACTTTTTCCACCACTGTTCACCACAAACAACAGAATCATTATTAAAACATCAACACCAAATTAATAGTCCTGTCAGAGCCAAGAGTCCAATGAGCAAATTCACATAGTATCTTAACTAAAAAAAACTTTAGTCATACCAACACCTCTGGTTGAGTCCAAGTTCAAGCCCAGATAAATCCTAAAAGGAAAACCCCTAAACCAGGACAAGAAAAAAACAAATCCTGAAATGTTAAGGAAGGTGATGGCTCTGAACTATTTAATGTCTATTTTTGTGGAATGTAGAGAAAAGAGGCCAACAATCCCTCTTTGCAGCAAACAATGCTCTTAAATTATGGGCCTGCAATCTAATTCAAATTAAATAGACACATGCGCCGAATACAACAGGTGTAGACCTTAGACTGAAATGCTTACTTGCGATCCCCGTAACCAACAGTGCAGTTTAAAAAAAATACTGGTAAGAATGAGAGACAAAAATGACAAGTAATTAAAGAGCAGCAGAAAAAAATAACAATATATACAGGGGGGTGCCAGTACAGACTCAATGTGCGGGGGCACCGGTTAGTTGAGGAAGTATGTGAATGTAGAGTTATTAAAGTGACTCTGCATAGATGACAACAGAGAGTGGCAGTGTGGTGAAGGGGGGGGCAAGCATCCTGGATGGCAGGAAGCTTGGCCCCAGTGATGTACTGGGCCGTTCCCACTACCTTCTGTAGTGCCTTGCAGTCGGAGGCCGAGCAGTTGCCATACCAGGCAGTGATGCAACCAGCCAGGATGTTGTCCTGTAGTCCACAACCATATCCTTTGTCTTGATCATGTTGAGGGAGAGGTTGTTGTCCTGGCACCACACGGCCAGGTCTCTGACCTCCTCCCTATAGGCTGTCTCGTTGTTGTCGGTGATCAGGCCTTCCACTGTTGTGTCATCGGCAAATTTAATGATGGTGTTGGAGTCGTGCCTGGCCGTGCAGTCATGAGTGAAAAGGGAGTACAGGAGGGGGCTGAGCACGCACCCCTGAGGGGACCCTGTGTTGCGGATCAGCTAAGGACCCTGTATTGGGGGCGACCCATCAGGAAGTCCAGGATCCAGTTGCAGAGGGAGGTGTTTAGTCCCAGGGTCCTTAGCTTATTGATTAGCTTTGAGGGCACTATGGTGTTTAACGCTGAGCTGTAGTCAATGAATAGCATTCTCACATAGGTGTTCCTTTTGTCCAGGTGGGAAAGGGCAGTGTGGAGTGCAATAGAGATTGCATCATCTGTGGATCTGTTTGGGTGGTATGCAAATTGGAGTGGGTCTAAAGTTTCTGGGATGATGGTGTTAATGTGAGCCAGGACCAGCCTTTCAAAGCACTTCATAGCTACAGACGTGAGTGCTACGGGTTGGTAGTCATTTAGGCAGGTTACCTTGGTGTTCTTGGGCACAGACACTATGGTGGACTGCTTATTAAGACATGTTGGTATTACAAACTCGGTCAGGGAGAGGTTGAAAATATCAGTGAAGACACTTGCTTGTTGGTCAGCGCATGCTCGCAGTACATGTCCTGGTAATCCGTCTGGCCCTGCGGCCTTGTGAATGTTGACCTGTCTAAAGGTCTTACTCACATTGGCTGCGGAGAGCGTGATCACACAATCTTCCGGTACAGCTGGTGCTCTCATGCATGTTTCAGTTTTATTTGCATCGAAGCGAGCATAGAAGTAATTTAGCTCGTCTGATAGGCTCGTGTTACTGGGCAGCTCTCGGCTGTGCTTCCCTTTGTAGTCTGTAATGGTTTGCCAGCCCTGCACATCAGAGCCGGTGTAGTACGATCCAATCTTAGTCCTGTATTGACGTTTTGCCTGTTTGATGGTTCGTCGGAGGGCATAGTGGGATTTCTCATATGCTTCCGTGTTAGAGTCACACTCCTTGAAAGCGGCGGCAGCTCTAGCCTTTAGCTCAGTGCGGATGCTGCCTGTAATCCATGGCTTCTGGTTGGGGTATGTGCCATTGGAGGAATCCCGGACCATATTCCACGCTGTGCTAGAAAAACAGTCCTGTAGCTTAGCATCTGCTTCCTCTGACCACTTTTTTATTGATCTAGTCACTGGTGCTTCCTGCTTTAATTTTTGCTTGTGAGCAGGAATCATGAGGATGTAATAATGGTCAGATTTTCCAAATGGAGGGCAAGGGAGAGCTTTGTATGCGTCTCTGTGTGTGGAGTACAGGTAGTCCAGCATTCTTTTCCCTCTGGTTGCACATTTAACATGTGGATAGAAATTTGGTAAAACTGATTTAAGTTTCCCTGCATTAAAGTCCCCAGCTACGCCTCTGGGTGAGCTTTTTCTTGTTTCTTGTTTGCTTATGGCGGAATACAGCTCATTCAATAAGTGCCAACCTCTGACTGAGGTGGTATATAAACAGCTATGAAGAATACAAATGAGAACTCTCTCGGTAGGTAGTGGGGTCTACAGCTTATCATGACGAGCAATAGCACCAGCTGTTATTTACAAAAATATATAGTCAGCCGCCCCTTGTCTTATCAGATGCCACTGTTCTATCCTGCGGGTACATCGTATAACCAGCCAGTATGTTGATATTTACGTCGTTCAGCCATGTTACAGTTTTTAATGTCACGTTGGTAGTTTAATCTTCCCCGTAACTCTGCGATTTTGTTGTCCAAATATTGCACGCTTGCTAGCAGAATTGAGGGAAGTGGGGGTTTATTTGATCGCTTTTGAATTCTCAGAAGGCAGCCCGCTCTCCGGCCCCTCTTTCTCTGCCTCTTCACGCAGATCACGGGGGTAGGGACCTGTTCCTGAGGGAGCCGTTTCAAGGCTCGTCAGAGTCTTGAAAGAAGAAAAAGGATTCTGTTAGTCCGTGGTGAGTAATCGCAGTCCTGATGTCTAGAAGGCATTTTCGGTCATAAGAGACGGTAGAGGCAACATTATGTACAAAATAAGTACAAAAATAAGTTACAAACAACGCAGATAAACGAACAAAAAAACACAATCGGTTGGGGGCACATAAAATGTCTGCCTTCTGCTCCGGCGCCATCTTACCAGCCATCTTACCAAGATGGCACCTGTGGGTTAGACATGCCTCCAACCACACCCTCACCTGCACCCTTATTAAAGGCCTCCTGCTTAATAGGCAATTATCATCACGCTCCCACTGTGTGGTGATTAACCAGTGGTTTTGAATGGGTCACAAGTGCCTGAGTAAATAAAACCAAATATATATATATATTTTTTTTTTTTAAATGAAATATACTCCAGTCAACTTAAATAACTAAAACCAGGCAGAAATTATAAAGTGTGTAGAAACTATAATGAGCCTATATATGTGTATATATATTTTTTACCCCCTTTTCTCCACAATTTCTATCTTGTCTCATCGCTGCAACTCTCCAATGGGCTTGGGATGCGAAAGTCGAGTCATGCGTCCTCCAAAACATGACCCGCCAAACCTCACTTCTTAACACCAGCCTTCTTAACCCGGAAGCCAGCTATACCAACGTGTCTGAGGAAACACTGTTCCACTGACGACCGAGGTCAGCCTATAGGCGTCCAGCCTGCCACAAGGAGTCGCTAGAATGCGATGAGCCAAGTAAAGCCCCACCAGCCAAACCCTTCCCTAACCCGGACGATGCTGGGCCAATTGTGCGCCACCCTATGGGACTCCTGATCACGGCTGGTTGTGATACAGCCCGGGATCGAACCCTTAGACCGCTGCGCCACTCGGGACCGCTGCGCCACTCGGGAGCCCCGAACATATATTATCTTCAATCACAGTATTTTCAATATGGAGTTATTAGCAGCGCTGGTTTGCGTATTTGGTTGATTTTGTTGTCTCAAACCAGTGAGCTTAACATTCTTTATCAAGCATATGAATATCAAGAGTCCTGAACATAGTCCATTGACATGTCCTCCATATCACCCTGTTTGGGGAATGTTTTCCCAATTCCCACCTTACAAAAGTGATCATATTTATGCAGGATGGACGGACAGAACAAGATGTATTGAGGTGCATGTACAGTATTGGCAGGGCTGACTCGGTCTACAGTACACACACACACACCACAGCTGGGGTGGTCTAGCCTAGAGGTAGGGGGTGCCAGACTGGAGTGGTGGTTTATAGAGGGATAATGATCATGTACAGTGACATAAACAAAGGGACAATTTCAGATGTGTATGCATTTCTGTGGCTCTTTTTTTAGTGAGGATAACTGTAGCAAACATTCAGATCCCCCTGTCTCCTCCATATGAGTCTCATTTGTCTTCCTTGTTTTCTTCTTGTGGTAGCTGATATGACCTTGGGAGGTTATTGAATAGACTAAATAGACCAATTGTGTTTGATATACAGTGTTTCTCTCTCCTCTTTCCCCTGTCTGTGATATGTCTGTGTCCCTTAAGGTCAATGGCCTCTTCTGCCCAGGTGCTTCTCTCCATCTCTCTATGGGTCTCTCCGTTTCGAATCGGTCCCTTCAGGCTCTACCTCTCTGTATCCCCCTCTATTTCTTATCCATAAAGAGAGTTCAAGAGAGAGGGGAGAATAGTAAAACAATGGATGTGGGAGAGAGAGAGAGAGAGAGAGAGAGAGAGAGAGAGAGAGAGAGAGAGAGAGAGAGAGAGAAAAGTGGGTAGTGGAGGAATGAGAGAGGGCAGAGCTGTGAGTAACAGATTGGGGTGCGAGGACATACTACAGAGACACAGCAGGGCTAACACTAACAGTTACTATAAAAAACAGCTCAGTCACTGTCATTATGTACTCTGAGAGGAGAAAGGAGAAAAATGGCTGGACTAAAACACAAAGTCTTAGTAGAATGCAAAACAGGACGTTAGAGAAATGGCGGATTCAGTTACGTTGTAGTGTACTGTAGCTATTTGGGATGATGCACATCATTGTGTATTTGAGAATTAACAAACACATCATGAGATGCTGAACGTCTTGACTGAAACCTCTGAACCCCTCTGGGTGACTTGAGGATCTTATTCGTTTAACAGCAAACCGAACATGTTATTGTTTATCTGATAACCATGAAATTCCTCAGGGTTTCATGTGTTTACAAGCCACAATTACTGTGGGGATCCATTCCACTGCCATCAAAGCCTTCTCTACATGCCAACGCTCAGATGTTAATTAATGAAGGATGCCACCACACAAATATATCTATAGACATTTGGGATGGTTTCTCAAAAAATGTCAATGCAAAGAAGAATTTTCTCCAATATTCGCTTGGTGAGGAGATGTGTTCAAAGGCAAACTAAACGGTATGGGTACGGGTAACCAATTCATCATCAGACTGAAATGACATTTAAGAGGAAGCAGAGCCGTTAAATCAAACCAAAATGTCAACGGAAAACAAGTTATCTAACAATATACTTCCTGGATTGGTCGTTGCTGCCAACAATGGTTGTCACGGGAACAGTTGGAAGTCAGGGAAAATCTCAGCAAAGAAGCCAGCCATGTTTCACCACTTTGGGACGAATGCATTTAAAAAATATATATAATTATTTCACCTATATTTAACCAGGTAGGCCAGTTGAGAACAAGTTGTCATTTACAACTACGACCTGGACAAGATAAACAAAAGAAGTGTGAAAAAAAAACAGAGTTACACATGGGATAAACAAACGTACAGTCAATAACACAATAGAAAAATCTGTATACAGTGGGTGCAAATGAAGTAAGGAGGTAAGGCAATAAATAGGCCAATAGAGAAATGCTTATTGAAATTCGCGATTATCATAGATTTATCAGTGGTGACAGTGTTTCCTATTCTCAGTGCAGTGGGCAGCTGGGAGGAGGTACTCTTATTCTCCATGGATTTGGAATTAATGCTGCAGGGTGCAAATTTATGTTTGAAAAAGCTAGCCTTTGCTTTCCTAACTGACTGTGTGTATTGGTTCCTGACTTCCCCGAAAAGTTGCATATCGCAGGGACTATTCGAAGCTAGTGCAGTACGCCACTGGATGTTTTTGTGCTGGTCAAGGCAGTCAAGTCTGGATTGAACCAAGGGCTATATCTGTTCTTTGTTCTACATTTTTTGAAAGGGGCATGCTTATTTAAGATGGTGAGGAAAGCACTTTTAAAGAACAACCAGGCATCCTCTACTGACGGGATGAGGTCAATATCAATACCCAGGCCAGGTTGATTAGAAAGGCCTGCTCGCAGAAGTGTTTTAGGGAGCGCATCAAATCAAAGTTTATTTGTCACATGAGCTGAATACAACAGGTGTAGACCTTAGTGAAATGCTTACTTACAGGCTCTAACCAATAGTGCATAAAAGGTATCAGGTGAACAATAGGTAAGTAAAGAAATAAAACCACAGTAAAAAGACAGGCTATATACAGTAGCGAGGCTATAAAAGTAGCGAGGCTACATACAGACACCGGTTAGTCAGGCTGATTGAGGTAGTATGTACATGTAGATATGGTTAAAGTGACTATGCATATATGATGAACAGAGAGTAGCAGTAGCGTAAAAGAGGGGTTGGCGGGTAGTGGGTGGCAGGACACAATGCAGATAGTCCAGGTAGCCAATGTGCGGGAGCACTGGTTGGTCGGCCCAATTGAGGTAGTATGTACATGAATGTATAGTTAAAGTGACTATGCATATATGATAAACAGAGAGTATCAGCAGCGTAAAAAGAGGGGTTGGGGGGCACACAATGCAAATAGTCCGGGTAGCCATTTGATTACCTGTTCAGGAGTCTTATGGCTTGGGTGTAAAAACTGTTGAGAAGCCTTTTTGTCCTAGACTTGGCACTCCGGTACCCCTTGCCATGCGATAGGTTCAACAGCTGCAACATCGAGAGCATCCTGACTGGTTGCATCACTGCCTGGTACGGCAATTGCTCGGCCTCTGACCGATTCTGTGAAACAGAGGATACTACAGTTTTTGATGTCCCATTGGTAGGATATTCGTATTCGTACGTCGTATAATTTATTGTCCAATGTTTGCACGTTGGCGAGTAGAATTGACTGTAACGGCAGCTTTCCCACTCGCCTTTTACGGGTCCTGACAAGGCATTCGGCTCATTGATTGCCCCCCCCCCATCTATCGTCAGAGTTCGTCCTGGGATATGTTTAACACCCCAGCCATCCTACAATCTAAGCTAGATGTCCTCAATCTCACACAAATTATCAAGGAATCTACCAGGTACAACCCCAAATCCGTAAACATGGGCACCCTCATAGATATCATCCTGACCAACTTGCCCTCTAAATACACCTCTGCTGTTTTCAACCACGATCACTGCCTGCGTCCGTTATGGGTCCGTGGTCAAGCGACCACCCCTCATCACTGTCAATGGCGCCGGAAGAAATGGCAGCAGTTTTACAGGCGCCCAACCAATTGTGCTATTATGTGGGTTTTCTCGCATTATTGTAACCTATTTTGTACATAATGTTTCTGCAACCGTATCTTACAGCAAAAAAAGAGCTTCTGGATATCAGGACAGTGATCACTCACCTCGGATTAGACAAAGATTGTTTCTACAACAAGGAGGGCGCAGAGGACATTCTCCAAACACCCCACAGGGTCGAGGCATCCCCGTTATTTGCAAGAGGAAGCGACGCAGGTACAGAGGATCTCAGGACCCATGCCAAATCTTTTCAGTCTCCTGAGGGGGAATAGGCTTTGTCGTGCCCTCTTCACGACTGTCTTGGTGTGTTTGGACCATTGTAGTTTGTTGTTGATGTGGACACCAAGGAACTTGATGCTCTCAACCTGCTCCACTACAGCCCCGTCGATGAGAATGGGGGCATGCCCGGTCCTCCTTTTCCTATAGTCCACAATCATCTCCTTAGTCTTGGTTACGTTGAGGGATAGGTTGTTATTCTGGTACCACCTGGCCAGGTCTCTGACCTCCTTCCTATAGGCTGTCTCGTCATTGTCGGTGATCAGGCCTACCTCTGTTGTCGTCTGCAAACTTAATGGTGTTGGAGTCGTGCCTGGTCATGCAGTCGTGGGTGAACAGGGAGTACAGGAGAGAGCTGAGCACGCACCCCTGGGGAGCTCCAGTGTTGAGGATCAGTGTGCAGATGTGTTGCTACCTACCCTCACAACCTGGGGGTGGCTCGTCAGGAAGTCCAGGATCCAGTTGCAGAGGGAAGTGTTTAGTCCCAGGATCCTTCGCTTAGTGATTAGCTTTGAGGGCACTATGGTGTTGAACGCTGAGCTGTAGTCAATGAATAACATTCTCACATAAGGGTTCCTTTTGTCCAGGTGGGAAAGGGCAGTGTGGAGTGCAATAGAGATTGCATCATCTGTGGATCTGTTTGGGCGGTATGCAAATTGGAGTGGGTCTAATGTTTCTGGGATAATGGTGTTGATGTGAGCCATTACCAACCTTTCAAAGCACTTCATGGCTACGGACGTGAGTGCTACGGGTCGGTAGTCATTTAGGCAGGTTGCCTTTGTGTTCTTGGGCACAGGGACTATGGTGGTCTGCTTGAAACAATGTGGTATTACAGACTCAATCAGGGACATGTTGAAAATGTCAGTGAAGACACCTGCCAGTTGGTCAGCACATTCCCAGAGCACACGTCCTGGTAATCCGTCTGGCCTCGCAGCCTTGGTATGTTGACCTGTTTAAAGGTCTTACTCACATCGGCTACGGAGAGCGTGATCACACAGTTGTCCGGAACAGCTGATGCTCTCATGCATGCCTCAGTGTTGCTTGCCTCGAAGCGAGCATAGAAGTGATTTAGCTCATCTGGTAGGCTCGTGTCACTGGGCAGCTTGCGGATGTGCTTCCCTTTGTAGTCTGTAATAGTTTGCAAGCCCTGCCACATAAGACGAGCGTCGGAGCCGGTGTAGCATGATTCAATCTTAGCCCTGTATTGACGCATTGCCTGTTTGATGGTTCGTCGCATGTCATAGCAGGATTTCTTATAAGCTTCCGAGTTAGTCCCGCACCTTGAAAGCGGCAGCTCTACCCTTTAGCTCAGTGCGGATGTTGCCTGTGATTCATGGCTTCTGGTTGGGATATGTACGTACAGTCACTGTGGGGACAACGTCCTCGATGCACATATTGATAAAGCCTGTGACTGATGTGGTGTACACCTCAATGCCATCGGAAGATTCCCGGAACATGTTCCAGTCTGTGATAGCGAAACAGTCCTGTTGTTTAGCATCTGCTTCATCTGACCACTTGTTTATAGACCGAGTCACTGGTGCTGCTTGCTTTCATTTTTGCTTGTAAGCAGGAATCAGGAGGATAGAGTTGTGGTCGGATTTACCAAATGGAGGGCGAGGGAGAGCTTTGTATCCGTCTCTGTGTGTGGTGTACAGGTGATCTAGAATTTCTTTCCCTCTGGTTGCACATTTAACATGTTGATTGAAATTTTGTAGAACTGATTTCAGTTTCCCTGCATTATAGTCTCTGGCCACTAGGAGTGCCACCTCTGGGTGAGTGGTTTCCTGTTTGCTTATTTCCTTATTCAGCTGACTGAGTGCGGTCTTAGTGCCAGCATCTGTCTGTGGTGGTAAATAAACAGCCACGAAAAGTATAGCTGAAAACTCTCTAGGCAAGTAGTGGCCTGCAATTTATGATAATATACTCTACTTCAGGCGAGCAAAATCTAGAGACTTCCTTAGATTTCATGCACCAGTTGTTGTTTACAAATATGCACAGACCACCCCCCCTCGTCTTACCAGAGTGTGCTGTTCTGTCTTGCCGGTGCAGCGTATATCCCGCTAGCTGAATATCCATGTCGTTATTCAGCCACGATTCTGTGAAACAGAGGATACTACAGTTTTTGATGTCCCATTGGTAGGATATTCGTATTCGTACGTCGTATAATTTATTGTCCAATGTTTGCACGTTGGCGAGTAGAATTGACTGTAACGGCAGCTTTCCCACTCGCCTTTTACGGGTCCTGACAAGGCATTCGGCTCTTTGTCCTCTGTACCTGCGTCGCTTCCTCTTGCAAATAACGGGGATGCCTCGACCCTGTGGGGTGTTTGGAGAATGTCCTCTGCGCCCTCCTTGTTGTAGAAAAAATCTTTGTCTAATCCGAGGTGAGTGATCACTGTCCTGATATCCAGAAGCTCTTTTTTTGCTGTAAGATACGGTTGCAGAAACATTATGTACAAAATAGGTTACAATAATGCGAGAAAACCCACATAATAGCACAATTGGTTGGGCGCCTGTAAAACTGCTGCCATTTCTTCCGGCGCCATTGACAGTGATGAGGGGTGGTCGCTTGACCACGGACCCATAACGGACGCAGGCAGTGATCGTGGTTGAAAACAGCAGAGGTGTATTTAGAGGGCAAGTTGGTCAGGATGATATCTATGAGGGTGCCCATGTTTACGGATTTGGGGTTGTACCTGGTAGATTCCTTGATAATTTGTGTGAGATTGAGGACATCTAGCTTAGATTGTAGGATGGCTGGGGTGTTAAACATATCCCAGGACGAACTCTGACGATAGATGGGGGGGGGGGCAATCAATTCACATATGGTGTCCAGGGCACAGCTGGGAGCTGAGGGGGTCTATAACAAGGTGCAACAGTGAGGGACTTCTTTCTGGATAGATGGATCTTTAAAAGTAGAAGCTCGAACTGTTTGGGCATAGACCTGGATAGTATGACAGAGCTCTGCAGGCTTTCTCTACAGTAGATTGCAATTCCGCCCCCTAAAGCAGTTCGGTCTTGATGGAAAATGTTGTAATTGGGGATGGAAATTTCCGAATTTTTGGTGGCCTTCTTAAACCAAGATTCAGACACGGCTAGGACATCAGTGTTGGCGGAGTGTGCTAAAGCAGTGAATAAAGCAAACTTAGAGAGGAGGCTTCTGATGTTAACATGCATGAACCCAAGGCTTTTATGGTTGCGGAAGTCAACAAATGAGAGCGCCTGGGGGGGACACAGGGCCTGGGTTAATCTCTACATCACCAGAGGATCAGAGGAGGAGTAGGATGAGGATACAGCTAAAGGCTATAAGAACTGGTTGTCTAGTGCTTTGGGAACATAGAATAAAAGGAGCAGATTTCTGGGCGTGGTAGAATAAATTCAGAGCATAGTGTACAGACAAGTGTATGGTAGGGTTCGAGTACAGTGGGGGTAAACCTAGGCATTTAGTGACGATGAGAGAGGTTTATCTCTGGAGGCACCAGTTAAGCTAGGTGCGGTCTCCGCATTTTTATTGATTTTATTTATTTCACCTTTATTTAACCAGGTAGGCAAGTTGAGAACAAGTTCTCATTTACAATTGTGACCTGGCCAAGATAAAGCAAAGCAGTTCGACAACATACAACAACACAGAGTTACACATGGAGTAAAACAAACATAGTCAATAATACAGTAGAAAAATACATCTATATACAATGTGAGCAAATGAGGTGAGATAAGGGAGGTAAAGGCAAAAAAAGGCCATGGTGGCAAAGTAAATAGAATATAGCAAGTAAAACACTGGAATGGTAGATTTGTAGTAGAAGAAAGTGCAAAGTAGAAATAGAAATAATGGGGTGCAAAGGAGCAAAATAAATAAAATAAATAAATACAGTAGGGGAAGAGGTAGTTGTTTGGCCTAAATTATAGATGGGCTATGTACAGGTGCAGTGATCTGTGAGCTGCTCTGACAGCTGGTGCTTAAAGCTAGTGAGGGAGATAAGTGTTTCCAGTTTCAGAGATTTTTGTAAAATTGGAGTGTAAAATTGCATGTGTGGGGGGTGGGACAAGGGGGCTATCTGAGGCATGTTGAGCAGGACTAGGGGCTAAGCAGTAAAATAAAACAATGAGAGCTGCCCTAAACAACGGTATACAAGGCATATTGACATTAGAGAAAGACATAAAGCAATCACAGGTGTTGATTGGGAGAGCTAAGACAACAACGGGTAAGACAACAACGAGTGAGACAACAATGGGTAAGCAGCTTAGGACAACAACAATGGGTAAATGGCGATGAATGGGCAGAGAGGGTCAGTTAGCTAAACACAGGGCCTGAGTTTGAGGCTGGGGTAGACAGATGAACAAAATTAAGTACCGTGTTAATGAACAGTCCAGCAGAAATCAGCTGTGTAGCCGAGTGATCACAGGGTCCAATGAGCAGCAAAGATGAAACAGGGAGCCGTTCGGTAGTCGATTACTACGCAAGGCGAGCGGGAGACACGGCATTCAGGAAGCTAGCAGGCCAGGGCTAGCAGATGGATCAACACCAACAGCCACGACGCAGAGGCCGGTTGAGAGCACATCGGCCGAATTACGTCAGCAGACCAGTCGTGATGGATCGGCGGGGCTCCATGTCGACAAAGGGTCCAGGGAGGTATTGTAGTTGGTGTACTTCGTTTGCTAGCCGGGAAATGGGCCTAGCTCGAGGCTAGCTGGTGCATGCTTCTGGACAAGGGCGTTAGCCACAATAGCCACTCGGTAGCAACTAGCTAGCTGTGAAGATCCGGTGTAATGGTCCAGAGCTTGTGGCAGGAATCCAATAATGTAGTGGGAAAGAAAACAGTCCGATATGCTCAGGGCTAATATCGTGCTGTGCAGACTGGCAGGTATTATCCGGGCTATCTGGACTTAAACGGCTGGAGTCCAAGCTAAAGGTAAAGACCGCTAGCAGTGGCTAACAGTGACAAAAAAGCTAGTAGCTAATTAGCTGCCGAGCGCTGATGGAGGTTCCAGTTAAAAATAGTAGATCCGTACCTCATTGGGTGAGGCGGGTTGCCGGAAGGTATATTTAATTCGAAAATGGAAAAAAGAGATTGAAATATAATGAAATGTATACAAAAAAATGAAAAAGACAATATTTACATGGGACGAAAACAAACACGTCTTACTGCTCCGCCATCTTGGTATGAGGGAATGTTGTTTTGTAATTAAGATGTTTAATTATGATCATCCTTTTATGTTAGGCAGCGTAACCACAGCTGTGCCCCTCTGTGAGAGCGAGGAGAAACAGGACTCCAGGAATGCCAAGACAGTCCCAGCATGTCAGCCACAGACCATCTCTGTGTTTTTATATGTCTGCCACACTCAACAAGAACATCCTCAATGGCAGAACAACATCCAAACCGGACCGTTTGTGCGTCTGTTAGTTTTCATAGACACAGAGAATATCGTTGGATTTCCAAATGTTTTCAGGCCCACCACTCCCATTACTGTGTTGGTGGGCCATGTGAATAAACATTCCTCACTCTGGATGAGGGAGGGGAGAAAAGCATAGACATTCTGACACTGGCAATGATGAAATCTTTAATTGAAAAAAAGCTTTAATTGAATAAACAGATGTCTATATGCATAAACCTGCCCTGCGTTGGTGTTTGCTACTTCTGATGCATTACATTCCTTCCTTATATAAAAATGATGAACACTTACCACGCTGCATTTTGGTCTGATTTCTCTTCCCCTTCATCTGAGGATGACGAAGACCGTTACAGACTGTAGAATGATACACTTTCCTCTAGTGTGGATGCTCACCAACGTTTTATAGTTATGTAACTTTATAGTTTATCATTATAGTTAACATAATAGTTATTGGCCTTAACTCTAACACGTAATTATTATCACAACAGAACTAGCCGACTACTAGGTCTAGCTAACGTTAGCAAACTTGAATAAAATAAATATAAAAGGACACTTATACACATACAATTATTTACTTTACTTTTATACTATATTCATTTACTCTTTCAAATAATTTAATCTTGAAGTAAAGCGGAAGTCCCTTCCATTGTTTGGTTGTGCCCATAGCAACACTCAAAAATTAGGCGGATAGGCCTTGGTTGTTGCTGAGCACTTTACTTGGTGTTTTGACATTGTTTTTAGCTAGGGTCATTGAGACTTGGTACTCTACACTCTTAGAAAAAAGGGTTCCAAAACAGCTCTTTGGCTGTCCCAATAGGATAACCCATGTTTGGTTCTTCAAAGGGTTCTCCTATGGGGACAGGCGAAGAACCCTTTAGGATCTAGATAGCACCATTCTTTTCTAAGAGTCTAACAACAGTTGATCCCCCTCAGATGACTCCTTATTTTATTACTGTAAACAATTTTGCTCGCTCTCCAACACTTTATCCCTACCTTCTCTCTGCCTCTCGATCCCTCTCCCTCTCTACCACATGCACTTTTGCCCTGCACCCTTAAGTAGATACGTTAAGCCTTCTAAATCACATTAACTGCAAGCTTCCAGGCCACCTCAGCGGCTAACATTTCATTGCATCAGTACTGCGGTTGTTTGGAAGGTGCATGTTAATCAAAGAGTGCTGTTGTTGGGTGCCTTACATAAGGGGTGTGACCTCAGTGACCCTGACATATGAAGCATTATCACAATTACACACTCCCTGCAACCTCTCGCTTCAGCCCTGTACCGCTTTGGCTCAGCACTGAGCGACAGTGGGACAGTTACACTGAAACTCCACACACACACACTCTATACTGTAACCATGCAGGGAAATGTGCAGTCAATACACACAATATTTGAAGGCAGGAAACAAATACATACTCTATCTGAATGGAAGAAGCATAGTTAGTGTGTTAATCAGTGGAGGCTGCTGAGGGGAGGATGGCTCACAATAATGGCTGGAACGGAGCAAATGGAATTGCATCAAACACATGGAAACCATTCCACTATTCTGCTCCGGTCATTACCACGAGCCCGTCCTCCCCAATTATGGTTCTACCAACCTCATGTGGTGTAAAGAGATACCACTATCCTATTGTTTACAAGTTGCCTATGAGAAATATGTGTTCCTAGAGGAAGAGGTGGATTGATAAGAGAGAGGGGGATACGGAGGAAGGGAAACAGAGTGTGAGGGGCAAGAGGGTAGTGCAGTGTACCTTTATTTACAACCTTCACAGAAGAATGAGCTCAGAGCACAGCTGCATCTCCAGGCAAAGATTAGAGGGAGAAAAAAGACAGAGTCAAACCAGAGATCATCCCTGTTCCCCAGACTCAGCATCAAAGTCCTGTAAACTCAGCAGGGAGGTAAACCACAAGCATGGCTAAAGACTCAGAGACACACACACGCACATACACAGGCCGCGTACGAAATCTGACTTACTTAAACCCCATAGTCTACATACCATTTAGCATGTACTGTTTAGTAAAAATGAATGCAGCAAGCAACAAATATCAGCATACTAGGCTCATGCTACTGAGAATGTGTCATCTAATGCACAATTGAGTTGATTCCCGCCATTTGTTTATTTTGGTACAGCGTGTCCCCTCAACTTATCAGCTTTTGTCACACACACATGGGTCCTGAAAGACGATTCTCTTCATCAATAGTGTGCAGCGAATTCTACTAGATGGAAAGCTGAAATGAGTATGACATCCTGGTATTTAAAGCATACTACATTTTAGAAATGTCACATACTATAAAACTTTATTTTTTCGGATAACCAAAATGCCTACCATTTAGAACACAAGTACGGCTATTGGGACAAGACCACACACACATAAACAGAACAGAAGCTACGGCCAAGGTACAGATACGCAAACAAACAGGAAGATTCTGTGCTGAGTCTGTGCAAAGAGCAGCCTTGGTTAGGAGGTGAGGTGACAAAGTCCCTCAGCATGAGATTGTTAGTGTAAGAAAGTGGTACACATCCAAGCAAACAGTCATTTTCCAGCTTTTCTCAAGCTGTGAGAGAGTAGTGATGACAGGGGCTGGCATGTAAAGTAATACTCAGGTAATAACACAGTTTGTGTTTTCAGTAGCAGTGTGAAGTGGACGTTAAGGTAATAGTTGACAGTAGTGATTATGGTATCAGGGGAGAGTGGTGACAGGGACAGCCTGAAGTAGTGCTAGTTAGTGGTTGGACTCAGTGCTAGCCTTGTCTACATCTCTACTACCTTTCCCCTGACTGAGGTGAGAACAGGAGCAGTCTGGAACTTAAACACACACACACTAACACACAGGTGAAAAGGATACGAGTTTGGCTAATAAATCCAAGCTCTCTCATAACGGGACCATATTTTCCTTAAGACCTAAAGGCTAATCACAGCATACTTTCAAAATGAGCAGGAAATAAAAAGAAAAGCATTCATTTCTAATGATCATTCTCCTCATGTTCCCACTGTGTATTATTATGATTTCCCATTGGGGATTTGTATTGTTCCGTACTACTGAGGTATGTATTTATGGGGGGTATCCCTGGGAGTGGTGAAATGAGCTGGGGTTGACAGAGCCAACCAGGCCCCAGCCCGCAACCCAAGCCGCTCCCCCTCAGGTGGTGCGTATACTGGGGTCCCAGGCCAGGCTTCCCCATAGGGCTGGCTGACCCAGGACCCTCAACACATCCCAATGCGGCCCAGGCTGCAGTGGTAGCAGAGCAGTGCTTAGACCATGCTAACCTCAACTCCCAGAGCTGCTCAACATTAGCAAGACAAAGGAGCTGATTGTGGAGTACAGGAAACAGAGGGGTGAGCACGTCCTTAACCACATCGTTGGGGCTGTAGTGGAGCGGGTCGAGAGCTTCAAGTTCCTGGGTGTCGACATCACTAAGGAATTAGCATGGACAACACACACTCACACACTTGTGAAGAGGGCACAACAATGCCTCTTCCACCTCAGGAGGCTGAATATATTTGGCATGGGCCCTCAGATCCTCAAAAAGGTATACAGCTGCATCATTGAGAGCATCTTGACTGGCTGCATCACTGCAGGACGCTACAGAACGTGGTGAGCACGGCCCAGTACATAACTAGGGCCGAGCTCCCTGCCATCCAGGATCTCTATACCAGGTGATGTCAGAGGAAGGCACCAACAATGGTCAAAGACTCCAGCCACCCAAGCCATAGACTGTTCTCTCTGCTACCACACGGCAAGCAGTACCAGTGGACAAAGTCGGTAACCGAAAGGACCCTTAACAGCTTCTACCCCCAAGCCATAAGACTGCTAAACAAGACTATTAAATAGCTAATCAAATGGCTACCAGGACCCTGCAATGACCATTTTGTTAACTAACTCTCTTGCTCTGACTCTATGCACAGACACTGGACTTTACCCACACACTCACACATACTTACACTGACACCCCAACACATACATACACACACTCATACGCCGACACACACATAACATGTGTACACATGCATATCGACGCCACACACACTCATACTATCTACCTTGTTGCCTAGTCACTTTACCCTTACCTACAGTACCAGTCAAAAGCTTGGACACACCTACTCATTCAAGGGTTTTTCTTTATTTTTACTATTTTCTACATTGTAGAATAATAGTGAAGACATCAAAACTATGAAATAACACATATGGAGTCATGTAGTAACCAAAGAAGTCTTAAACAAATCAAAATATATTTTGTATTTGAGATTCTTCAAAGTAGCCACCCTTTACCTTGATGACAGCTTTACACACTCTTGGCATTCTCTCAACCAGCTTCATGAGGTAACCACCTGGAATGTTAAAAGTTCATTTGTGGAATTTCTTGCCTTCTTAATGCGTTTTAGCCAATCAGTTGTGTTGTGACAAGGTAGGGGTAGTATACAGAAGATGGTCTTTCACCAAATAAGGCTAAGTCCATATTATGTCAAGAACAGCTGAAATAGTGAAAGAAAAACTACAGTCCATCATTACTTTAAGACATGAAGGTAAGTCAACCAGGAAAATGTCAAGAACTTTGAAAGTTTCTTTAAGCGCAGTCGCAAAAACCATCAAGCACGATGATGAAACTGGCTCTCATGAGGACAGCCACATCTCAACATCAACTGTTCAGAGGAGACTGCGTGAATCAGGCCTTCATGGTCGTATTGCTGCAAAGAAAGCACTACTAAAGGACACCAATAAGAAGAAGAGACTTGCTTGGGCCAAGAAACACGATCAATGGACATTAGACTGGTGGAAATCTGTCCTTTGGTCTGATGAGTCCAAATCTGAGATTTTTGCTTCCAACCGCCGTGTCTTTGTGAGATGCAGAGTAGGTGCACGCATGATCTCTGCATGTGTGGTTCCCACCGTGAAGCATGGAGGAGGAGGTGTGATGGTGTGGGGGTGCTTAGCTGGTGACACTGTCATTGATTTATTTAGAATTCAAGTCACACTTAACCAGCATGGCTATCAAAGTATTCTGCAGAAATACCAGATGACCTGGCCTCCACAATCACCCGACCTCAACCCAATTGTAGAAAACAGCAAAAATAAAGTAAAACGCTTGAATGAGTAGGTGTGTCCAAACTTTTTGACTGGTACTGTATATGTACTGTACATGCAATGCATTCGGAAAGTATTCAGAACCCTTCACTTTTTCCACATTTTGTTACATTATAGCCTTATTCAGAAATGCATTGAATTGTTTTTTCCCCTCATCAATCTACACACAATACCCCATAATGACAAAGCAAAAACAGGTTTTTCAAAATGTTTGCTAATTTATAAAAAACGGAAATGTCACATTTACTTAAATATTCAGACCCTTTACTCAGTATTTTGTTGAATCACCTTTGGCAGTGATTACAGCCTTGAGTCTCCTTGGATATGATGCTACAAGCCTGGCTTAACTTGGGGAGTTTCTCCCATTCTTCTCTGCAGATCCCCTCAAGCTCTGTCAGATTGGATGGGGAGTGTCACTGCACAGCTATTTCCAGGTCTCTCCAGAGATTCTAGATCGGGTTCAAGTCCGGTCTCTGGCTGGGCCACTCAAGGGGTGGCAGGTAGTCTGGAGGGTAGGAGCATTGGGCAAGTAACTGAAAGGTTGCTGGATTGAATCCCGAGCTGACAAGGTAAAAATCTGTTTTTCTGCCTCTGAGCAAGGCAGTTTACCCACGGGCACCGAAGACGTGGATGCCGATTAAGGCAGCTCTCAGCACCTCTCTGATTCAGAGGGGTTGGTTTAATGCGGAAGGCACATTTCAGTTGAATGCATTCAGTTGTACAACTGACTAGGTATCCTCCTTCCCCTTTCAATGATATTCAGAGACTTGTCCCGAAGCCACTCCTGCTTTGTCTTGGCTGTGTGCTTAGTGTCGTTGTCCTGTTGGAAGGTGAACCTTCACCCCAGTCTGAGGTCCTGAGCACTCTGGAGCAAGTTTTCATCAAGGATCTCTCTGTACTTTGCACCGTTCATCTTTCCCTCAATCCTGACTAGTCTCCCAGTCCCTGCCGCTGAAAAACATCCCCACAGTATGATGCTCCCATCACCATGTTTCACGGTAGAGATGGTGCCAGGTTTCTTTCAGAAGTGACACTTGGAATTCAGACCAAAGAGTTCAATCTTGGTTTCATCAGACCAGAGAATCTTGTTTGTCATGGTCTGAGAGTCCTTTAGGTGCCTTTTGGCAAACTCCAAGCGGGCTGTCATGTGCCTTTTACTGAGGAGTGGCATCCGTCTGGTCACTCTACCATAAAGGCCTGATTGGTGGAGTGCTGCAGAGATGGTTGTCCTTCTGGAAGGTTCTCCCATCACCACAGAGTAACTCTGGAGCTCTTTCTGGTTCTTGGTCATCTCCCTGACCAAGGCCCTTCTCTCCCGATTGATCAGTTTGGCTGGGCGGCCAGCTCTAGGAAGAGTCTTGGTGGTTCCAAACTTCTTCCATTTAAGAATGATGGAGGCCACTATGTTCTTGGGGACCTTCAATGCTGCAGAAATGCTTTGGTACCCTTCCCCAGATCTGTGCTTTGACACAATCCTGTCTCAGAGCTCTACGGACAATTCCTTCGACCTCATGGCTTGGTTTTTGCTCTGACATGCACGGTCAACTGTGGGACCTTATATAGACAGGTGTGTGCCTTTCCAAATCATGTCCAATCAATTGAATTTACCACAGGTAAAGATATAGAAACATCTCAAGGATGATCAATGGAAACCGGATGCACCTGAGCTAAATCTTTGAGTCACATAGCAAAGGGTCTGAATACTTATTTAAAAATGTTATCATTTTTTTTTTTTTCAATAAATGTTCAAAATGTCTAAAAACGTGTTTTCACTTTGTCATTATGCGGCATTGTGTGTAGAATGATGAGGAAAAACATTTATTGAATCCATTTTAGAATAAGGCTGTAATGTAACAATATGTGGAAAAAGTCTTGTGTCTGAATACTTTCTGAATGCGCTGTATCTACATCATTGACCTTGTGCCCCTACACACGACTCTGTACTGGTGCTCCCTGTATATAGACATGTTATTATTACTCTTTTTGTTATTTGTTATTCACTGTGTATTCATTCCTTGTGTCACTATTTCTATATTATATTTTTTATCTTTAACTCTACATTGTTGGTTAATGACTTGTAAGCAAGCATTTCACACCAGTTGTTTACAAAGCATGAGATAAATAACATTTTGTTAATTTGCTTGGATTTGCTACTGCTGGTACAAACACACTGCTTCCAAATACACACCTCCTGGGAACAAGTCTCTGACTCTAAAATATAGTCTCAGCAGCACTCGTCCTGATGGTTCTCAGGTCGCCAGCCTCTAGTCCCCCGAGCCCCTCTGAAAGATAATTCCCCAAACAGCTTCATTAGAAGGGGGAAGAAAGGGAGAACCTGGTGGTATGGCTGAGGAACAGATGAAAGAGCTGCTAATGGACACAGCTATGTGGCTGATAAAGCCTCCAGACGCCGTGCTGATCTGTTTTACAGGATCACCGTTTATAGCTAAACACTACATGCAACGGTCCACAGCCAGGCCTGCTTGATGTGACTGGGGATACAGGCCAACTATATATATATATATATATATATATATATATATATATATATATATATATATATATATATATAGAGAGAGAGAGAGAGAGAGAGAGAGAGAGAGAGAGAGAGAGAGAGAGAGAGAGAGAGAGAGAGAGAGAGAGAGAGAGAGAGAGAGAGAGAGAGAGAGAGAGAGAGAGAGAGAGAGAGAGAGAGAGAGAGAGAGAGAGAGAGAGAGAGAGGAGAGAGAGAGAGAGAGAGAGAGAGAGGAGAGAGAGAGAGAGAGAGAGAGAGAGAGAGAGAGAGAGAGAGAGAGAGAGAGAGAGAGAGAGAGAGAGAGAGAGAGAGAGAGAGAGAGAGAGAGAGAGAGAGAGAGAGAGAGAGAGAGAGAGAGAGAGAGAGAGAGAGAGAGAGAGAGAGAGAGAGAGAGAGAGAGAGAGAGAGAGAGAGAGAGAGAGAGAGAGAGAGAGGAGAGAGAGAGAGAGAGAGAGAGAGAGAGAGAGAGGAGAGAGAGAGTCATTGCTTGTGTAAACTACCTTGTTCACCTTTGGAGCAGTGGCCAGACCCTGCTGATGTAAAGTAGGGATGTGTGTATAGACTGTGAAACATAGAGAGGCAGAGACAGGAGACAGACATCTTCATCACTGTTGCTGATGCACCCAAATCTCTCAAGACACCTCAAACTCCATCTCACCCTGACTCTTACTGCTGTGTGTGTGTGTGTAGTGTATGTGGGTTTTGTGTGAGTGTCAGTGTAGTGTGTGTGAGTGTGTGTATATATAGTTGTGTACACTGAGTGCACAAAACATTATGAACACCTGCTCTTTCCAAAACATAGACTGACCAGGTAAATCCAGGGGAAAGCTATGATCCCTTATTGATGTCTCTTGTTAAATCCACTTCAAATCAGTGTA
This sequence comes from Salmo trutta, assembly GCF_901001165.1. Taxonomy (NCBI): domain Eukaryota; kingdom Metazoa; phylum Chordata; class Actinopteri; order Salmoniformes; family Salmonidae; genus Salmo; species Salmo trutta. Next base: position 24,048,076 of record NC_042970.1, on the reverse strand, counting down.
GATGAAGGGGAAGAGACAGGTTAAAGAAGGATTTTTAAACCTTGAGACAATTGAGACATTGTCCGCTCCTGATATTTTAAGAATATTCTAAAAATGAATTTGTGTTGGGCCGGTCCAGGCTTATGGTTTGCGCAACGTTATATTGTTTAAGACCAACGCATGGCTGTTGCTGTCGTGATAGAGAAGTGTTAGTGAGAGAGAGAGAGGGAGAGAGAGAAGTGTGCCTGTACCTCTCAGAACTAGAATTAGATGAACTTTCTATGATCTCGCTCCCTCTCTCTGCTTGACATGAGCCTGTAACTCTCATCTCTCCAGCATTACACTTCATCATGTATTTCCTTATAGAATCATAGCCGCAGGCAGGGTGCTGGAAGAGCTGAACAGCATGCAGCCAGAACAAGCTTTTCGCAATATTTCAAATACAATTGGAGGAAAACACAAGTTGGAAAGCAAATATATCCTGCTTAAAAGATAAGACTCTAATCTGACTGTAGGCAAAAAAATATTTTATTCGCTTCCAAATAGGCCTATTGAGCGAACATTGTTTTACAAAGTAAAACAAGAGAGATAGGCTTTTGGTACGAGAGTATCGGCCTTCTCTGCCGAGTGAGTTGCACATCATTGGGTGAGTCAGTGAAACTGGAAAGCTTTTTAGGACTATACTTTCCTCTTCATATTGTACAATACGTGTCTCCTCCACACACCTACAGTAGGTCTAGGTTATTAATGGCTTCAAGGTCATTTTTATTTATCTCAGATTCTCAGTTCTCAGTGTAGCAAAGTAGCCTGTCATTTCGATAATTTGTGCGATATTAAAAAAGATTTTGCTAAAGTCTCCAGTCATATAAAATGACGTAGAATTGCATGAAATGTGTTTATAAAAGGCCAAATTCTTCCCGGACCTACAGTGAGGTGAAAAAAGTATTTGATCCCCTGCTGATTTTGTACGTTTGCCCACTGATAAAGAAATTATCAGTCTATAATTTTAATGGTAGGTTTATTTGAACAGTGAGAGACAGAATAACAACAAAAAATCCTGAAAAACGCATGTCAAAACTGTTATAAATTGATTTGCATTTTAATGAGGGAAATAAGTATTTGACCCCTCTCAATCAGAAAGATTTCTGGCTCCCAGGTGTCTTTTATACAGGTAACGAGCTGAGATTAGGAGCACACTCTTAAAGGGAGTGCTCCTAATCTCAATTTGTTACCTGTATAAAAGACACCTATCCACAGAAGCAATCAATCAATCAGATTCCAAACTCTCCACCATGACCAAGACCAAAGAGCTCTCCAAGGATGTCAGGGACAAGATTGTAGACCTACACAAGGCTGGAATGGGCTACAAGACCATCGCCAAGCAGCTTGGTGAGAAGGTGACAACAGTTGGTGCGATTATTCGCAAATGGAAGAAACACTAAAGAACTGTCAATCTCCCTCGGCCTGGGGCTCCATGCAAGATCTCACCTCGTGGAGTTGCAATGATCATGAGAACGGTGAGGAATCAGCCCAGAACTACACGGGAGGATCTTGTCAATGATCTCAAGGCAGCTGGGACCATTGTCACCAAGAAAACAATTGGTAACACACTACGCCATGAAGGACTGAAATCCTGCAGCGCCCGCAAGGTCCCCCTGCTCAAGAAAGCACATATACATGCCCGTCTGAAGTTTGCCAATGAACATCTGAATGATTCAGAGGACAACTGGGTGAAAGTGTTGTGGTCAGATGAGACCAAAATGGAGCTCTTCGGCATCAACTCAACTCACTGTGTTTGGAGGAGGAGGAATGCTGCCTATGACCCCAAGGACACCATCCCCACCGTCAAACATGGAGGTGGAAACATTCTGCTTTGGGGGTGTTTTTCTGCTAAGGGGACAGGACAACTTCACCGCATCAAAGGGAAGATGGACGGGGCCATGTACCGTCAAATCTTGGGTGAGAACCTCCTTCCCTCAGCCAGGGCATTGAAAATGGGTCGTGGATGGGTATTCCAGCATGACAGTGACCCAAAACACATGGCCAAGGCAATAAAGGAGTGACTCAAGAAGAAGCATATTAAGGTCCTGGAGTGGCCTAGCCAGTCTCCAGAACTTAATCCCATAGAAAATCTGTGGAGGGAGCTGAAGGTTCGAGTTGCCAAACATCAGCCTCGAAACCTTAATGACTTGGAGAAGATATGCAAAGAGGTGTGGGACAAAATCCCTCCTGAGATGTGTGCAAACCTGGTGGCCAACTACAAGAAACGTCTGACCTCTGTGATTGCCAACAAGGGTTTTGCCACCAAGTACTAAGTCATGTTTTGCAGAGGGGTCAAATACTTATTTCCCTCATTAAAATGCAAATCAATTTATAACATTTTTGAAATGCGTTTTTCTGGATTTTTTTGTTGTTATTCTGTCTCTCACTGTCCAAATAAACCTACCATTGAAATTATAGACTGAACATTTCTTTGTCAGTGGGCAAAAGTACAAAATCAGCAGGGGATCAAATACTTTTTTCCCTCACTGTAAGTACAAAAAACAATCCCATGTGTGAAAGTTCTGCAAGTGCCTCTACCTACTCTACTGCTCTATGCCACTACACAAATATTACACAAATATATGCATGCAATGTTTTATTATAAAGGTGATTTTGAATGTGTTCTGGTACCTCAGAGCTCCTCAGGTCACCCTCCTCTCGTGCTCACTTTTTGTTCCGGCACCTCCCAATTTACAAATTAACCACTGGTTAAGTCCTTGGTGATGTGGACGCCAAGGAACTAGAAGCTCTCTATCAGCTCAACTACAGTCCCGTCAATATTGATGGGGGCGTGCTCTCCCCTCTTTCTCCTATAGTCCACGATCAGCTCCTTGGTCTTACTGACATTGAGGGAGTTTTTTTTCCTGGCACCACACTGCTAAGTCTCTGACCTCCTCCCTGTAGGCTCTCTCATCACCGTCGGTGATCAAGCCTACCACCGTCGTGTCGTCAGCAACCTTGATGATAGTGTTGGAGTTGTGCGTGGCCACGTCGTCCTGGGTGAACACACACACCATCCCACTCGCCCCCGTGGTTTGTGCTCTCCACTCCTTTGTAAAGAGCTGATAGCTGGAGCATCCTGGGAAGGTGCCTTAATAAAAACACTCTCCCCTCTAATTAATGGCATGGCAACCAGATATAAGAAAGGGATGGGACGAGATGGGTTATGCAAGCTTTCTCTCCTCTCTTTCTTCCTCTCCTCCGGGGTGAATTACATGTTTTCAGCCAACTTAATGGGCCTAAACAGAGAGCAGGATGGGTGTGCGTCCGTCTACAGGGGTGTAGAGAGGGATGGAGGGAGCAGGATGGGTGTGCGTCCGTCTACAAGGGTGTAGAGAGGGATGGAGGGTCAGTGGGAAGATAGAGTGGGTTGCAGGGGTAGAGGGAGGGACATAGAGGAGCAGAGGGATAGAGAGAAGGGTGAAGGGGCCAGAGAGCGTGATGGAGTGGGCTTATGAACAGCAGAGCTAGCTGACTTTACACAACATACCCTCTACAACCTACAGGCAATGACCTCTATTCTCTCTAACCACTCTACTGAGAACATACCCATCTGGTCCTGGTCTCTCCAGATGATGGCTGGCTGTAGCACAGCCCTCTGCATTAAAGCATTACTACAGCATAGAGCCCTGGAGAGCCAATTCCACCCCAGGCCCTGGTTGGGTTAAGCTCCTACCTCATTCTACCACATCCTCACAGCATATGTGGGTTTATCATGGGAGATGCTAATGGACTCTACATCTGAGGGCTCTTTGCACACATCCTTAATCATGTCTAGAATGCCTTCTCTAGAAGGTCCACAGAGTGTGGCACAGAGGTCAGAGGTCAAAGTGATAGCATTGGAGGGGGTTAGAATAGTAGTCTGGTAGTTTAAACTGCTATCCTGATGCTGAATTGCAGCCAGGCACTCAGTCCCCACATGAACTGATAGTAGGATGTGATAACCCTAGTTGACCTCCTTCAGACAGCCTCTGGTAGAAAGGGTCAACGAAAAGGTCAGAAGTGGATGGCCTACATACCCAGACAGTAACTCACAGCATACAGGGCTAACAGCAGGGCTAACAGCAGGGCTAACAGCAGGGCTAACAGCAGGGCTAACAGCAGGGCTAACAGCAGGGCTAACAGCAGTACAACCCCAGTCTTCAGCACTGATCTGTGGGTAAGAGAGAGAGGTTAGGGAGGGGATCAGGGATCACGATGAGGTCATCACAGCCACCCAATTACAGATAAGTGTGTGTTTATTGTGTGTGTGTGTGGGTGTTGTTTATTGTGTGTATTTGTTTGTAATGTCCTCTACTGATCTGATGTTTTGTTATGTTTGCACATAATACATAAAAAAATCTTGAATTTCTTGAATTATTTCAAGTATCAAAGGTTATCTATTTCCAATTTTTCTCAGTATTTATTACACAATGTTTTGGGAAACCCTCAAGTAACAGAGTCTATAAATACACAGTGAGACAGCTGAACAAAGTAGCTGAACAGTGGAACATTGACTAATAACAATATTAGCACAGGCAATAACAATAACAAGGATAGTGACATCACAGTGATGCGGTTATTGTGCTGTGCATCTATCCTCTCTGAGTGGGGTGACACAGGCAGCTCTCCATAGCCCACTTGAACAGCCTTGAAATCTCCCAGGGTATGCAGACGTCACAGTATTTACAGTATGTACGCAGAGTCCTCACTGCCCTGCTACGTCAGTCCAGCCTCAGACGAGCGGGAAAACCATGCCGGAGATGGGTATGCAAGCATGCTGCAGTAAAACTAGAGGATTCACTGAGCAAAGCCCCCTGAGTCTGTGTAGTGTCACTACAGCTTTACTACCCTGTTTATCCATTGTCGTGTGTGTGTGTGTGTGTGTGTCTGTGTGTGTCTGTGTGTGTCTGTGTGTGTCTGTGTGTGTCTGTGTGTGTGTGTGCTGACAGAAAGGTCAGCTTGAACTTTCCAGTACACAAAACAAAATTATTTTTGTGTGAGCAAATCTCAGAGACAGAGAGAGAGAGAGAGAGAGAGAGAGAGAGAGAGAGAGGTTGAGAGATAGGGAGGGGGGAGAGATCTGTCTGTGTGTGAGAGATTCTATTTTCTCTCCACATCAGGCGACTTCATTGTCCTATGAGGTCATTCCCTAGAGCAGTGGTATTCAAAGTCGGGGTTAAACTGCAGTGGGATCGGCAAAATGAAAATAATAATACAAAAATTGTATGGGACAATATACAAACGTTTTTGAGAAAGATCAGTTGAAAGATAACATTTTATTGAGTAAATGTTCTTATTGGTTTCTTTTCACTTTGATAAGAGATAAAAATGCAAGGAATTGAAGAAAATATACAGATTTTAAGGTTGTGTCATTAGATTTGAGGTGGGGTGGGGTCGCAAGAAATTCATGGGGAAAAAATGGGGTTCCCTAGAAATTCTGGCAGAAAGAAATGGGGTCCCCGCTGAAAAGGTTTGAATACCAGTGCCCTAGAAGATGTCACTGGCCTGTGCTCAGACTGCCCAGAGGAATCATGGAGCATGCTCAGTGCTGTTTTCCCACTGAACTAGAGTCTCATCAGAGACACTGTGTGACTGTGACACACTCTTACTACCAGCTGCTGCGTCAGACCAGATAGAGAATGGTCACTTCCCTGTCACTTCCCGTCTACCATCCCTCCCTCAAGCCCAATCAGAACACCAGGTCAAGGTGGGGCGTGGTTCCACCCAGAAAGTCTGTCCCGTCCCTCCATGAGGAAGGCCACATCCAGACCCTAAGGGGTTTCACAACTCATCCCGGTGTGAGGTATGTCATATGTCTCTGTGGTTCAGTCTCAGCCCCTGCCCCATTGTGAATTCCCCCTCAGCGGTACAGCCCTGAATTCTCAGAGGATGTAACACCTCCCAGAGTAGTTGTGTTACAGAGGCGACACACACCCTCTCATTCACCTACTTACCGTAAGATCTGAGATCTGGTCATGGGCCATGCACATGTACTTCCTCGCTGGATGAGAGGTGGTGTGCCACAAATAATTAAAGGAAGGGACCAGTCCTTCTCTCCAGCCAAGAGGCAAAACTCTTGTCTCAAAGGGGTTATACTCACTACACGGTGTACCAAACAGTGTGCCGAATTGTGTGCCAAACAATAAGTTATATGGTAACATCTTAGTCAACCATTCCAGCTCATGGAACTACAGAATGGAAGGAAGGTGGAAGCTTGCTCAGTTCCTCGCTTGTTCTTTCTTATCTTTAACAAAACCTTTCTTTCCACATCCTCTTTCCTGTCACCTTCCTGCAGGAGTTTCCAGTTATATCCCCTCCCTGCATCCATCAATCAACCCCCCCCCAACCTGCTCCCTTCAGCAGCCCCTCCCATCATCAGCCACACCCCTTCACACTATATGGTCTATTACCGTGCAGAAAGTCCAGCAGGGTGGTTTTCATCTCAGAGCATGATCATATCATATTGATTCCACAGTACCAATCCCTGCCACTTCCACCACCTTCTTTTCTCACACATTCTTCACCCAGGGTACACATGATTTACCCTAACTCCACTTGGCCAGGCACCATTAATCCCCCATTTCCGGTATCCTCTCTTCCTGGGTGCTGTATAGCTGTGCCAATAGATTTACCACTCTATATAAGCATACAGACTGAATGCTGTACTCCAGGGAAATAAAGAAGGGCAATAATAACGTCCACACACATAATGACATCAATGGCAGACATACTGAGAGGTTTTCATTTGTCCTTGATTCACTATGGCAGGATTCCTGATGACAGTTTTATTTAGTGATGATTACAATCACATTTCTCAATTTTCCCCTCTCCTCTGCCATAGATGTCTAAAGATAATGTTTTTCAGTTGTTTTTCATTATCGTAAGACTTCATGGTAGAGTTGCTTCAAAAACATTGTCAAATGTTGTCAAACATTTTCAAAAGTCAGTGATTATAGTCCTCGACTGAGCGGAGGTCGTAGAGAATGCTGAAAAAACAGGATAGGGGAAAGCAATATCGCACTGGGCACACACTGGTTGAACCAACATACCAATGGGATGGCAGATACTGTTCACTATTTAGCTTTCACCTGTCCAGATGGGTAGCGACAAACGTTATTGTCTGTATCCACACACAACCACCCAATTAACCTCCATGGAATCCCCTTTTTTTAACAGAGAGGCCACCGGTCAATATGGAGTCTGGACAATTATTGACCATTCTCAAAGCCCGCTCCACAGTGAAGGGTCCCCTGCAGGCTCCAAGCCCCAGAGAGCAGGATGTTTATGGCTGCTATGGTCAGCCTGAAGCCTGATGCGTGTTTGTCTTTGTTCCAGAGAGCAAAGGGGCTTTGTTCTGCAATAACAAAAATAATCCCTAAAACAGGAGAGAGGGGGAAAGTCTCAGTATTGTTTGGTAGTTGGTGATGGCTGAGGACCCTGAAGAAAACAAAGCCCTGGAGTCCATTACAGCACGGCCAGTATGCTGACAATATCAGGTCGCACAAAAAGCCATTGTCAATGTTTATTACAAATAAAGTATTTATAATTTCTATTTTGTCTACTCAGTCAGGTCAACCATCATGTGTGTGTTGTTCTTTGCAAACTGCAGGTTCCTTTACTTACAGTGTATCTCCTGTGTAAGCCCCTCTTTTGGTCGAAAACCCCCTCACTGGATAAGACCTCGGTTTAACTGGACAATTTAGAACAGGAAAAACGACCAAATTGCGACAATATGAGAAGGTACTGTACATACACAATGTCCAGAGGCGATGAAGCTACCTTCTCATTGGGAGAGGCTACAGATCATCATTAGACTACACATATTTCTATGTGGCTAACTTTACTGAAGCCTGTGTAATATCTAGAATATTCTGACATTAGATAAAGAGCAAAGATAAACTGCCATGAGAAAATGACAGACTTAGTTAAGTTTCTCTGAAAATCAAATTGTAGCCCAAGATTCATCAGACACGTCCTGTACAGCTCATCTTCATCTCTAACACACTACTGATAAATAGGGCATTTCATCTAGTGATTTATGCGCTGGGTCTGTAACTCCCTGACACAGGAGACAGTGCCAGAGTGAGAGAGCCTTGATTTGTTCATTCAGACAGACAGAGCGGGAAAAGGGTTTTTACTGTTCCTTTGATATTGTTCACCAGTCATTTATCCGTCACCCAGGCCTCCCCAAACACCAACAACTTACATCTTCTGTCATGTGAGAGAATGTGTGGGGTTCACTTCAAAGAGGAAGTTGAGTGTAGTTTAAGACCTTCTCTCTGATAACAATCACTGGGTAACATTGAGAGAAATATGTCTTTGCTTTTCTGTTTTCAAAGAGTGTATCTAGACTGTAGAGTGTAAACAGGTATCAAGTGAAGTAATGTGTAGCCTCAGTGAACACTCACAACTCTCATATCCTTTGGAAGCCCTCAGCATGGAGTGGCAGGAACATCTGAGGTGTAAAGCCATTTTTTTAACATTGGAAATGTTAGACGTTGTATATTATGCATGTATATTCAAGATATGTATATTAAAGGCCGAATACCTGTGGCACCATATCGCTCACCGAAAGGTCTGCCCATGAATTTATATCAACAGCAGAGGGCGCATCATCTCCATCTCGGAGCCGTGTCCCAGGGCTGGGAAATCATTCTGGGTAAATAAGGCTTGTGTAGCTCTGCAGACCACAACATCAGCCTTGTCTTCTCCCAGGCAGTAAAATAACTACTCCAGATTATATTGATCTGTGTATCTATGGACACCACTCCTCCTGACAGAGACAGATGGGTCATTCCCTACCAATGGCCAAAGTTCAGCCAAACACTCTCCCACATTCTAAGGAAGTACAGGGAAAACATTTAGTGTCCTCGTCTCATGTGACATATTGTTCAGTGGAGAGACATATTACAGTAATTCAATCAGCACAGCGCAAGTCCAGGCAAAATACTGGAATGGTGACGTCATGTGCAGGGTGGATGTGATTTCACATGTTGACCATAAGATGGCACTCTCTAACACCCACTTGAACATAACCAAGAAACACAGGTTTCTTGGTTTTCATTCTGTATCATTTAGGGTACCAAAGCAACCTGAACATTTTTGTCTTGCCATTGAAACACTTTAATATCTAATTGTTATTAAGTGGGCTTATTCTGAGTGGGAAAAGACCATGACAAATGTAGTCTTTTCAAGCATGCCAGTTCAATCTTAATTATCTTGAATATAAAGGAATGGTATTTTTATTTGACACAATTAGGTCAATTGATTTCCTGTTAATCGTCCAACAAGCTCACACAGTCTCATGTCAGAATTAGACATTCATCCATGTTTCTCAAACGTCAAATTTCAAAGTGTTGAAGTTTAAGTTTAGGCATTAACTTTGAAATCTTAAGCTTAGGCATTAATTCCAAATTCTTAAGGTAAGGCTTAAGGTTTGGGATAGGCTTAAAACCAAAATCTCAAAAACAACTTTCATCCACTGGATTTAAACATGCAATCTTCTGCACCAGAGGCAGATTTTTACAGTCATCCGCCATCCCTGTCCACAACACCCTAGTCCACAACACCCTAGTCCACAACACCCTAGTCCACAACACCCTAGTCCACAATACCCTAGCAAAAACGAAACCTACTTGAAGGTAACATCGCTCACTGTTGCCCCTAGTTGCCGTTTTCGACTTCATCTCCCGACGTCCTCAGACATGGATGGACGTCTAATCCTGACTTGTATCACGGGTGACCTTGCTGTAATTGTCATGCTACAAAGACTGGCTGAGCTTTATTCCCTACCATGAGAAATTAGGTGCATTGTACTGTAATTAAACCTAATATTCAAACTCCCTATGGGGATTCTTAATTGATGTCGCTAACCCAGAATGTGTGGACAACAGGTGCTATTTAATTTCTCAAAATATACCATAAAAAAATAAAGATTTTAGCCAGTATCCTATTCCATTACAAGCAAATGCTGTTCAACTGTTGACAATAAACATTGACAATAAAAAAAAGCACAGTTGTGAAAAAAGTGAGTGGGATAAAGCAACATGCAGGCTTCTACTGTGTATTTGTTTGATTAACTCTCAGTGAATATTCCAAACCACACAGTAGAGATTGAGATCCACCACCCAGCTCCAGATTACGACTTGTCAATTTGGACTGATGATACTAAGGATGATTGATAGGTAGCAACTCCTAGCCATAATAATATCCCTAATGGCCATAATAATGTGAATAACCCGATGAGTAGCTAGTTCAGAGCACATTTGGATTAATGATGATGGACATTATTACCCTAATATCCTGATGAGTTGCTTGTCTCTGAATAGCAGCATTGGATTATTGATCAATTTATACATTTCTGCTGTCACATCAGTCCTGGCAATCAGGTGAGCTCCTTTATAAGGGTTACTCACATACATACACAGACTGTACACACACAGCAGCCATGGAAGGCACAGAGGGACCCAAATTCTACATCCCCATGTCCAACGCTTACAGGAGTGGTGCGGAGGCCTTATGAGTACCCTCAGAGTCATATGCCTGTATATAGAGAGTTGGGCCAATGCGGTTTCTTTCTGAACATTCCAAGAGCACCACTTTCTCCTCCATAGCCATTGCTAAGTGATAATTGACGCTTCTGCTTTGTGCTGTTTATTTCTGACAGTTTTCAGAACACAACCATAGAATTAGGAATTAGAATACTCATTTAACTTAATAGGATGTCTATGACCACAACACAGTACTGACTTGGATACAAATGATCCTAGTTCTAATCAATAAAAATGTCTTAAATTCACGGCTCAGTTTTGCTTATTTAGAGTGGATCATTTCGTATGGAATTGTATTGTTACATCACCTACATTTAGAGTAAAAAGGCACTAACATGGCATTCGTTCTAAAACCTGGCCAAACTCTCAATATATGGCTCAGAGTACCCTCAGTACTAGCTGGCTGATCTCTGAGCCTACGCATTTATGTCCGCATACATGTTCTTCCTCATCATCACCTGCCTTACCATCAACTTCCTCACATTCTAAGTCACCATCGAGCACAAGAAGCAGCGGACGGCCCTCCACTAAATCCTGCTCAACCTGAATGTGGCTGATCTCGTCACGGCGTTCAGCGGCTTCACCACCACACTCTACACCTCCATGAACGGCTACTTCGTCTTCGGCCTCACCAGCTACATCATTGAGGGCTTCTGCGCTACCCACGGCGGTCAGACCGCCCTCTGGTTCCTGGTGGTGTTGTGTATCGAAAGGAGGTTGGTTGTCTGCAAAGCCTATTATAAACTTGTGCGTCAGGGAGAGCCATGCCATAATGGGTGATCACCTGGGTGATCGCTGCTGCTTGTTCCGTGCACCCTCTGTTCGGCTGGTCACGTTACATTCCAGAGGGCATGCAATGCTCATGCAGTTTTGACTATTACACTCAGACCTCAGGGATCAATAAAAATTCCTATGTCATCAACATGTTCTTCTGCCACTTCACCATTCCCCTGGTCATCTCCTTCTGCTATGGCAACCTGTTCTGCTCCATCGAAGAGGCTGTTGAAACCACCCAGAGGGCTGAGAGGGAGGTCACCAACATGGTCATCATGATGGTCAACTCCTTCCTGTTGTGCTGGGTACCCTACTCCAGTATTGCCGTGTACGCCTTCACCCATCAGGGACTCACCTTCGGACCCTTGTTCATGACAGTTCCGGCTTTTTTTGCCAAAAACTCAGCCCTGTCCAACCCCCATATCTATATTTTGATGAACAAGCAGTTCTGCCACTGCATGATCACTACCCTGTTCTGCAGAAACCTCTTTGATGAGGAGGAGGGAGCGTCCACCGCCTCCTCCAAGACAGAAGCCTCCTCTGTGTCCTCCAGCTCAGTGCTTTCTGCATAAGATGGCTGCTGTGGCCCTTCTGTCTCCTCAGGTTATGGAAAAGTTTGACCTGCATAAGACACTTTATACATTCTAGTTCATTTCAACGTATGTCTGTAGATGCACATCTCAGTATACTGTAATTTCTGTGTTTACTTCACTGCCGTAAACATTTTTTATCTTAGAAAACCAAATATTAGTTACAGTACAAGAAGCCAGTTGATACAACTTAACTTTTAAGACAGAGGAGTAACTCATCTTTTTAAGTTAAAATACTTAGGATTTTTTATTAAGTCTTTACACTATAAGAACTCTTCAGTGCTTCAATTTAAAAAGATTGGTGACCCCAATCACTTGTATCTTATAATGTAAGAGTTGATGTAGCTAACAATTGCAAGTCAGTGGTGTAAGTTATCTTTTCAAGTTGAAACAACAATTTACAGTGTACTGAAGGGATCTTACAAGTTGAAAGAGTAGAACTGTTCATTAAAACATTTATAAAAATGGCCTATATTTTACTGAAACACGCACCTACTGAAATAACAGAACAGAACATGTTAACATCTACATTGTTTCTACCTGTTTTTGGTGGAAGTATGTACAGTACCTTTGGAAAGTATACAGACCCCTTGACTTTTTCAGGTTTTTAGATTTTTCTTGCTAATATATTAAAAAGAAAAAACTGAAATATCACATTTTCATAAGTATTCAGACCCTTTACTCAGTACTTTGTTGAAGTACCTTTGGCATCGATTACAGCCTCGAGTCTTCTTGGGTATGACGCTACAAGCTTGGCACACCAGTATTTGGGGAGATTCTCCCATTCTTCTCTGCAGATCCTCTCAAGCTCTGTCAGGTTGGATGGGGAATGTTGCTACACAGCTATTTTCAGGTCTCTCCAGAGATGTTGAAGCCTGGGCTCTGAATGGGCCACTCAATGACATTCAGAGACTGGTCCTTTAGCCACTCCTGCTTTGTCTTGGCTGTGTGCTTACGGTCGTTCTCCTGTTGGAAGGCGAACCTTCGCCCCAGTCTGAGGTCCTGCGAGCTCCGGAGCAGGTTTTCATCTTTGCTTCGATCCTGACTAGTCTCTCAGTCCCTGCCGCTGAAAAACATCCCCACAGTATGATGCTACCACCACCATGCTTCACCGTAGGGATTGTGCCAGGTTTCCTCCAGACATGACACTTGGCATTCAGGCCAAAGAGTTCAATCTTGGTTTCATCAGACCAGAGAATCTTGTTTTTCATGATCTGAGAGTCTTTAGGTGCCTTTTGGCAAACTCCAAGTGGGCTGTCATGTGCCTTTTACTGAGGAGAGGCTTCGTAAACGTCTGATTGGTGGAGTGCTGCAGAGATGGTTGTCCTTCTGGAAGGTTCTCCCATCTCCACAGGGGAACTCTAGAGCTCTGTCAGAGTAACCATTGGGTTCTTGGTCACCTCCCTGACCAAGACGCTTCTCCCCCGATTGCTAAATTTGGCTGTGCGTCCAGCTCTAGGAAGAGTCTTGTTTTTATACATTTGCAAAAATGTATAAAAACCTGTTTTTGCTTTGTCATTATGGGGTATTGTGTGTATATTGCTGAGGATTTTTTATTTATTTAATCCATTTTAGAATAAGGCTGTAATGTAACAAAATGTGGAAAAAGTTAAGGGGTCTGAATACTTTTTGAAGGCAATGTATCTATATCTTATAGAATAAAAGTATTCTGCATTAAGTCCCATCTGGCACTGTATGTATTTTGTCTGGAGAGAGTGGTAACAATAATAGTAATATTAATATTAATATAAAGCATTCTGCATTCAGTCCCGTCTGGTATGTTTTTCTCTGGACAGACTGGTGGTGAGATTACCACAGGTAAAGGATGAGGGATTTACAGAGATTGATGGAGATTTCGGTAGTTGAGTCAAGACTTTCATCTGAGGTCGCCTTGTAGGCTATCAAGTGCAAAGGTATCAGATCTGAAGAAGAATTTACACATGAAGACATGAAAGTAATGTAATCGTTAAGGTAAGCAAGATATTAACCTGATAAGGCAACATTATCCCTTTTACATTTCCCCTTGCCTGCAGACTTACCTGTGCAACATGTTACAAATTACAATTGGCATGAAAATACACACACGCACGCACAGATTCTGTCAAATCTAATCAAAACTAAACATAAACCCACACACAGGCCTACAATTGTCCAAAAATCTAGTGCATCATTTTGTCAAAACGTATATTACGTGCCGTCTTTCTTGCATGCATGTCTGCCACATACAGAACATGTCTGTCATCTTAGCTCCAGTCAGGTTTGACTCAACAGGACGGAACCGTGTGTTTCCATGGTGACGGGAGAGGCTCCAAGGTCACAGAGCCCCTCAACTGGAGCCCAGACTTTGGGCTGCTGCTGTGATAACATTATTACAGATTTCATTACCATGTCTTCCTCAGCGCACACACACAGCCATGATGAATTGTCAACAGTCATTGGTTCTCCATACTGGGAAGCAGCAGCAATACAAGACACTGGTTCAATATTTGATGAAGGCTCAGGGAGAGATAGAGGGAGGGGAGATGAGGAGAGGAGAGGGGAGTGTATTGCTTCTGGAGACTTGATTGGATTCATTATTTCAACCTGGTCTTAGAGCATTTTGTATTACTCTGTATGTAAATCCAAGAAACTCCATTTAGTATGATATGTTATGTTTCGTATGGTACCGTGCCTTCGGAAAGTATTCAGACCACTTGACTTTTTCCACATTTTGTTACGTCACAGTCTTACTCTAAAATTGATTAAAAAAAATGTCCTGATCAACCTACTCTACCAATCAGGCCTTTATGGAAAAATCACATTTACATAAGTATTCAGATCCTTTACTCAGTACTTTGTTGAAGCACCTTTGGCAGCGATTACAGCCTTGAGTCCTCTTTGGTATGACGCTACAAGCTTGGCACACCTGTGTTTGGGGAGTTTCTCCCATTCTTCTCTCGAGATCCAATCAAACTCTGTCAGGTTGAATGGGGAGAGTTGCTGCACAGCTATTTTCAGGTCTATCCCGAGATGTTCGATCGGGTTCAAGTCAAGGCTCTGGCTGCCACTTACAAAGAATAAGAATACTTCTTAATTTTTCAAAAAATAAAACATCCAACAATTTCTACAGACTGGTGACATCTAGTGGAAGCCATAGGAACTGCATTCTGGGTCCTAATAAATCAGGTTTCCCATAGAAAAGCATTGAAAAATCCAATGACCTCAAAAATAAAATTCCCTGGATGAATTGTCCTCGGGGTTACGTCTGCCAAATCAGTTCTGTTATACTCACAGACATTATTTTAACAGTTTTCGAAACTTTAGAGTGTTTTCTATCCATTACTACCATGCATATGCATATCCTAGCTTCTGGGCCTGAGTAACAGGCAGTTTACTTTGGGCACCCCAGTCATCCAAACTTCTGAATACTGCCCCCTAGCCTTAAGATGTTTTAACCAACAATGCAGTTTTAAGAAAAATAAGTGTTAAGTAATTATTTTCATAAAAATACAAATAATTAAAGAGCAGCAGTAAAATAACAGAGTTGGTTAGTTGGGGTAATTGAGGTAATATGTCCATGTAGGTAGAGTTAAAGTGACTGTGCATAGATAATAACAGAGAGTAGCAGCAGCATAAAAGAGGGGGTGGAGGGGACAATGCAAATAGTCTGGGTAGCCATTTGATTAGCTGTTCAGGAGTCTTATGGCTTTGGGGTAGAAGCTGTTGAGAAGCCTTTTGGACCTAGACTTGGCGCTCCGGTTACGCAGAGAGAACAGACTATGACTAAGGTGGCTGGAGTCTTTAACAATTTTTAGGGCCTTTCTCTGACACCACCTAGTATAGAGGTCCTGGATGGCAGGAAGCTTGGCCCCAGTGATGTACTGGGCCGTACGCACTATCATCTGCAGTGCGTTGTGGTTGGAGGCAGAGCAGTTGCCGTACTAGGCAGTGATGCAATCAGTCAGGATGCTCTCGATGATGCAGCTGTAAAACCTTTTGAGAATCTGAGGACCAATGCCAAATCTTTTCAGTCTCCTGAGGGGGAATAGGCTTTGTCGTGCCCTCTTCACGACTGTCTTGGTGTGGTTGGACCATGACAGTTTGTTGGTGATGTGGACACCAAGGAACTTGAAACTCTCGACCTGCTCCACTACAGCCCTGTCAATGTTAATGGGGGCCTTTTTGGCCCACCTTTTCCTGTAATCCACGATCAGCTCCTTTGACTTGCTCACATTAAGGGAGAGGTTGTTGTCCTGGCATCACACTGTCAGTTCTCTGACCTCCTCCCTGTAGGCCATCTGATCGTTGTCGGTGATCAGGCCTACCACTGTTGTGTCGTCGGCAAACTTAATGATGGTGTTGGAGTCGTGTTTGGCCATGCAGTCGTGGCTGAACAGGGCATACAGGAGGCGACTAAATGGGGCGCCAGATAGCCTAGTGGTTAGAGCATTGGACTTGTAATCAAAAGGTTGCAAGATTGAATCCCCGAGCTGACAAGGTACAAATCTGTCATTCTGCCCTTGAACAAGGAAGGCAGTTAACGTTTTAAGGTATAGGGGGCAGTATTTTCATTTTCGGATGAAAAGCATGCCCAGAGTAAACTGCCTAATACTCGGGCCCAGAGTCAAATATTTGCATAGTATTAGTAGATTTGGATAGAAAACAATCTGAAGTTTCTACAACTGTTTGAATGATGTCTGTGAGTATATCAGAACTCTTATGGCAGGCAAAAACCTGAGAAAAATCCAACCAGGAAGTGGGAAATCTGAGATTTGTAGTTCTTCTTTTGAATCCCTATCGAAACTATAGTGTCTGTGGGGTCACGTTGCACTTCCTAAGGCTTCCATTGGCTGTCAACAGCCTTTAGAAACGTGTTTCATCCTTCTCCTGGTAGAAAATAGGAGCTCAGTCAATGAGTGGACTGCCTGAGGACAAAGGACTTGGTGATGCGCGAGCCCGCCAGCGTGCCCCTCTTTCTTTTTCTTCTTGAATGAATACACTATTGTCCGGTTGGAATATTATCGAAGTTTTATGTTAAAAAGACCCTAAGGATTGATTGTAAACAACGTTTGACATGTTTCTACGAACGGTAATGGAACTATTTGACTTTTCGTCTCTGGTACTGCGCTCGCGCGTTATGCCTTTGGATAGTGATCTGAACGCACGAAAAAAACAAAAATAACATTTCTTGTGGAAGTAGGAGTCCTGGCAGTGCATTCTGACGAAGATCAGCAAAGGTAAGAGTATATTTATACTACTAATTCTGAGTTTAGTTGACCCCAGAACTTGGCAGGAATCTGTATAGCTTGCTTTGATGGTTGAGTGATGTACTCAGAATATTGAAAAATGTGCCTTCTCCGTAAAGCTATTTAAAAATCTGACACAGTGGTTGCATTAAGGAGAAGTATATCTATAATTCTTTCAATAACTGTTGTAAATGTTATCAACGTTTATGATGAGTATTTTTGTAAATTGATGTGCACATTCACCGAAAGTTTTGGTGGGAATACATTTTCTGAACATCACGCGCCAAAGAAAAATGTTTTTTTTTTATATAAATATGAACTTTATCGAGCAAAACATACATGTATTATGTAACATGAAGTCCTATGAGTGCCATCTGATGAAGATCAAAGGTTAGTGAATATTTTAGCTGTATTTTTGGTTTTTGTGATGCATGTCCTTGCTTGGAAAATGGCTGTGTGGTTTTTCTTGTGAAGTTTATGTCCTAACATAATCTAATTTTATGCTTTCGCCGTAAAGCCTTTTTGAAATCGGACAATGTGGTTAGATTAACGAGAAGTTTATTTTAAAATGGTGTAAAATAGCTGATTGTTTGAGAAAATGAAATTGAGATTTTTGCTGTTTTCTACGGCCTAGGAACCCACTGTTTCTAGGCCGTCATTGAAAATAAGAATTTGTTCTTAACTGACTTGCCTAGTTAAATAAAGGTTAATAAAATACACACCCCTGAGAGTCCCCAGTGTCAGGGATCAGTGTGGCAGATGTGTTGTTACCTACGCTTACCACCTGGGGGCAGCCCACCAGGAAGTCCAGGATCCAGTTGCAGAGGGAGGTGTTTAGTCCCAGAGTCCTTAGCTTAGTGATGAGCTTTGTGGGCACTATGGTGTTGAACGCTGAGCTGTAGTCAATGACCAGCATTCGCACATAGGTGTTCTTTTTGGAGTGCGATTGCGTCATCTGTTTGGGCGGTATGCGAATTGGAGTGTGTCTACAGGAGGATGCTGTTGATGTGAGACATGACCAGCCTTTCAAAGATTTCTTATAAGTGTCCTGATTAGTCTCTTGCTCCTTGAAAGCAGCAGCTCTAGCCTTTAGCTTGATGCAGTTGTGGCATGTAATCCATATCTTTTGGTTGGGATATGTACGTACAGTCACTGTTGGGACAACATCGTCGATGCACTTATTTATGAAGCCGATGACTGAGGTGGTGTACTCCTCAATGCCATTGGATGAATCTCGGAACATATTCCAGTCTGTGCTAGCAAAACAGTCTTGTAGTGTAGCATCCACTTCATCTGACCACTTCCATACCGAGCGAGTCACTGGTACTTCCTGCTTTAGTTTTTGCTTGTAAGCAGGAATCAGGAGGATAGAATTATGGTCAGGTTTGCCAAATGGAGGGCAGGGGAGAGCTTTGTATGCATCTCTGTGCGTGGAGTAAGGGTGGTCTAGGAGTTTTTTATCTCTGGTTGCACATGTGACATGCTGGTAAAAATTTGGTCAAACTGATTTAAGTTTGCCTGTATTAAAGTTCCTGGCCACTAGGAGTGCCGCTTCTGGGTGAGCATTTTCTTCCTCTCTCATTTGAAGAATAAAGTGAAAAGGACCACACGGGTTTATAAACAGACAGATCCAAGTAAACCATACTTTACTTTGTTTGAAATATTATTAATCTACCATTCTGCCCCATCTTTAATATTATATCTTATGAATCTCATGAGGTAGTAAGACAGACTCACATCAAAAAATGTTCACATTCCCACACTGATCAATTACAATACAAACATACCAAAATAGGGACACTGAAGATATGTTTAATATATTATTTTTATTTTAACATTATCATCATCGTAGTTGAACTTTATTTTCCCTTAATTTGTTTTGATCCCATCAATGTACACATACTGCAGTCAAAAATATACAAACAAATGCAGGCTTGTGCTATAGTCTGGTCAAATGTCTAAAAAACAGTGGCACTGGGGGAGAGAAAGAAAAAAGACATGCACAGCATCTGTGTAGGCGGCACCAGTCACTGGAACTGTGTGCTGCCTGCCTCCTTGGGCTCAGTGGAAAAATACATACCAGCCATCAGACAGATGGCTGAGAAAACGGCCGTCTCATATCAAACAAAAACAAAACAAAAATACGCTCATTAATGGAACTGTTAGGCACATCATTGTTTTTTGTGGTTTTACATTTTCTGTAAAATTCTGAGACACATCTCGATGCTTAACCAAATGACAAAAAACGACCCCAAAAAAACTAAAAGGAAAAAAATAAGATATCGTACTTCTGCCATTAAAAGTTTGTAGGTTTTGGAATCACTGTCTAGTAGGAACGCAGGAATGTAATATAATCAATAATTTAGGTTCATCCAGGGTCCAGGTGTGTTCTGTTGTGTGAAGAGTAGAGCTGAGTGGTGAGAGGGAACCATGGTGCCGTGGGGCGGTGAGAGGGGGGGCTGGTTGTGTTACAGCAGACGTCCCATCAGATGCTCAGATCTTTGGGGCTGTCTTTGTAAGCCTTCCGCTTGGGCTCCGGGGGCGCTTTGGAAGCACGGCTGATGTCAGACTTGAGTGTGCTGTAAGACTCCTTCAGCCTAGGTGCTGTTGCTCCCTCCTCCTCCTCCAGCTCTATGAAGCTCCTGACAGGTGAGATGTCTCGGCCCAGACTCCGGACTCTGTAGCGGGGGTCTGGGGACTCCTCTCTGGGGGCGTAGCGTGCCTCTCTCTCCACCCTCTCAGGCGAGCGGCCCCTCAGCAGTGAGCTGTACCTCTTGTAGGCGCTGTCGGACTCGGGGGTACGGACCCTGGGCATGGTCTCTCCTCTCTGGCCACGGGCAGCAGCAGATAACAGGCCATCTCCTCTGTAGTCACGCTCCAGGGTGGAGGCCCTCAGCAGAAGGCTATCCTCCTCAAACAGGCGCTCCTCCCTGGACTCCCTCAGCAGCGTGGCCTCCCTGTTGAGCCGGTCCAGGGCTGGAGGCTCCCTCAGCAGCGTGGCCTCCCTGTTGAGCCGGTCCAGGGCTGGAGGCTCCCTCAGCACTGGTGCTACCCCCACGTTGGGCCTCTCTGGCTCCTGGCCCCTCAGTCTGTATGGGGAGGGCTGCCGGTAGGGGTCTGATGACTGGGTGCGGTGGTAGCGGGTGGGGGAGTGGTGGCGTGAGCGGTAGGGTGACCGGTGACCATAGGGGGAGCGGTGGCCATAGGGTGACCGATTGCGCCGAGGGGACCTGTAGGGAGAGCGCTGGCGGTGGGTGTGGTGCCGGTCAGGGGAGCGGCCTTCCCTCTCTCTGTGCCCTTGGCTTTGTCTACTGTCCAGGGTTTTCTCTGCGCTGCGGGCCCGGCTACGACCCTTATCAGGTGAGCGGTGTCTCCGGTGGCGGTGGCCGCTACTGTTGTTGTGGTGTTGGTGAGTGCCATGGTTATCCCCACCAGACCTCTTGCTCTTGTCGCCCTTTCTCTTGGACTGATTGGAGGAGGCCCCTGTCTCCCCAGACAACCCTCCCTTGCTCTTGCTCTTCTTGTCCGGGGAGCGGTGTCTGTGTTTGGAATGGTGGTGGCCCTTCTTGTCCTTGCTCCGTGATGGTTTGTGAGGGTCTGGTGTGTTGGTGTCCGATGGTGTGTTGTTGTGGGGCAGGGTGCTCACTTCCGAAGCGTTTTGTACCCCTGCGGCTGGGCCGGCACCGTCGATGCTGGGGTCTGGAATAGAACACGACATACAACACAGGGTGCTGGATGAAACACAATGCTCTCACAGAATCCCTGACCAATAACCAGGCATCTAACATTATTAGTAATTCTGCCAATTGTAATGTTAATGTCAGCAAACAAACACGGCTAAATTCTTCATTTGGATGCACAGCCACATCCGATGGTTAGATATTAGTATTGCTATGTATGAGCCAAAAGCAGCAATGTACTGTGCGAGGACTGGTGGAACAGCCAAAGCCCGGAAACGTTCTCCACAACAAACCTGTCCCCAGGCAAGGAGCCTAGGGTGGCGTCTGGCTTTATGGAGCTGAATGGGGCTCAGCTGATGGTTGGACCAATGGTTTGATTACGATGCTGCGTGCTGCGTGGTGTTGATGCTGATTTCGATTGTTTGACATGACTAATTCATGCTCACTCATGCTCTCATTCATGCTCTGCCTTTGATGTGATATCAATATTTAATGCAACTAATAAAACCAAGATGAGTTTCTGAATTGAGTAATGATGTAAATAATGAATGAGCATGTTTGGTTTCAGGAAGAATGTGGTTGCTCATTATTTTCACAGATTGCACTCTATAAAGACTGCTGGGAGTGGGCTCAACACCATGGACAGAGGGAGCACGGAATTGTTTTAGGGACTAATCAAGGAGACTACTGATCCTAATTAAAATGACTGCAGTTCTATTGGTTCTTACCTGACTCTAACCATCTCACCAGATCAGTGAATAAACCACATGGATGGTAATCAAAGTGTCACAAGGCAGCTTCTAAAAGTCATAGTAACTCTACTTGATTGATTGGCTGAGAAAATGTCTAGGAGAGAAAAACTTTTACCATTGTCCCACAATCACTATCACCAAACTAAAGTGACATGAATCGAACGAAAGCGTCTGCATGTCAGCAGTGGACACGCCATTCCTAGAGGTTAAATGCAAGATGTGGTATGTATGAATCCATTCCAACTAGTCAACATGACAACAGAGGCGGCGGTATTGGCAATGCATTCTGGGTGAATGGATTCTTATGCATGGAGCAGAGACACGGCAAGAGAGAGAGACCGGAGAGAGAGAGAGAGAGGACAGCTACAAACCATGGTCGGATTTTGGTAGGAACTAGGATCTCCCAGCTTGTCATTAGATGATCTCATACAAGCGGTGAGATGGGGAGCAACCATCGCTGAAGGAAGAAAGAGCCCAGTGAAACAAAAGGAAAGGTAGATAAAACAGAGAGAAGAGAAAGGCATAGGGTTTAGATCCTACAACAATAAGCAGAAGAATAATTATTGTCCAATGGAAAAGGTGTTTATTTGATCATTCGGAGAAAGAGACAGTCCAGAAAATAACACAACCCTTGAGGAGAAAATAATCAGTTACAGAGAAAGTCCTGGAACCCAGCACACACTCAGAGACCCCAACCCCATAGAGACAGCAACACGCACACACAACACCGTATGAAGCAGTTTACATTGCTAACAGAAATGAAATGTCAAATGGTGGAAACTAAAAGTACGAAAAATAGTAAAAAATATACAACCTCACAGAGATGTCATATTGGTGCAGGAAAGACATAAGATATTCTCAGCTCAAAAAATCACATGAATAGAAATCAAGAATGCATTAAGATGAATTGTGACTATCAATCAACAGATTAATACAATTAAAATGAAATATTCCATAAATATTATGGAAAATCAACAAAAAATTAAGAAAAAAACATTTGGATTTACACTGACAACTTCATGCAGCCATATACTTTCTAGATGAATATGTGGGTTGATCATGATCATGGCTCTGTACATTTACAAACATTTCTGTAGAAGTGGAGCTGAATGGAATTGAATGGTCAGGAATGAGTGCAGTCTCCAGAATCACAGTTACAGTAGATGAGAATAAATCTGTGGAGGATTTTTGAATATGTCAAACAAAGTATTGTGAATTTCCCATTGAAATGGTAGAAAGTATTAGAACGCTCTAATTTCTCAACTGAAGTCCTAAACTCAGAAGCTTACATTCACCATCAATAAATATTATAAATATGTTGATAATGCCATATCAAAGCATGGAGATGCAATACAACCAGAGAGCATTTCCCAGTTTTTATTTTTTTTTCAACCCTAAAAATATCATTCAGCGAGGACTCTGAGAATCAATAAACATATCCACATTTAGAAACACTAAATCTTTAAGATAAGATTTTTATCCCTCTCCTCACAGATCTTTCATTATTTTTATTTTGTCAATGGGTCCATAGACCCCTTTCATTCTTGGGGAATCCCAGAATGCCCTACTCCCCAAGCCACGCCCCACTCAGTGACACACAGCACAAGGTTAAAAGGTGACAGCAGGTGACAGCAGTTGACCCAGACCCGAAGAGAGCACCCAGAGTAGAACCAGACGCACCCAGTGGACAGTGGCAGTCAGTGGAAGGTCCCGAGCCCGGAGCGCAGGACAGGACAGAGCAGGACAGGAGACAGGGTTCCTCTCACACCCCACCCTGTCCCTCTCCCCATTGTGCTCAGGGGGTGAAGACAGGGGAAAAGGGAATGTTTTCGTAGATTGACCCACCATATTCAGGCACCGAGCCGTCACCCCTCTTGAGGACCAGGTGGGCGTGGCGGCCACCATCTTTTATCAGTTCAATGGCGCGGGCATGCTTCATGCCCTTGGTGCTCTCGCCGTTGATCTCCAGGATCTCATCTCCCACCTGAGGGAGAGAGGAGTGAGGGAGAGAGGAGAGGGGGAGACATTGGATGAGGGGGAGGTGGAGACATTGTAGGGAGAGGGGGTGTCAGTGGAAGATATTGGGTAACAGAAGGGGGGAGTGTGTCAGGGACGAAGAGGGAGAGGGGAGGATAAAGGAAAGAGGGTGAGGCAGAGAGAGAGAAAGAGATTGGGTGAGGATAGGTAGGAAAGGGACAAGGAGGAGAAGAGAGGGCAGAGGGGATGCAGAGGGGAGGGGGAAAAGCAGGACAAAGGGGACAGAAGGGAACATAAAGAGGTGCCAGAGAGGGAAGGTTAGAATATAGTTAAAACTGCTCTGACTGCTGTAAAGGAAACATTTCTATAAATCCACAATGTTACAAGAGGGGAAGAGGTTTTCCTCTGCGCCTTAAGTTATCTGTCAGTGTTCTCTCTGTCGAGGGAATTCCACTTCACATATTCACAAATAATAAAGGATAATCAATTAACCCTTTCATTCTGTCTACAGGACCCAGGGGAATGAGATGTTCTTAGGCTTTTAGACAATTCATCAAATTAAAGGTTAAATGACAGCTTGACAGCTACAAGAGAGCACATAGGACATCATATTTACATAATACAGACTTTAAAGAATAACAACTCTTATGGGGCATTGCATACATAACAGCACTGCACATTTTGTATTAGGCATTAAGCATAACGTAACCACATCAATGAGTAGATGATGCTCCTATATGGGGCTCATACATACGCTCATGTTGCCGTTGCGTACGGCCGCTCCGTCCTCGGCTAGCCTCAGCACGTACAGGTCCATGTTGTACTCGTGACCTCCTCGCAGGCTGAACCCAAAACCTTTGTTCTCTCTCTCCAAGTCCACTGAGTAGAACGCAGCATCCTGAGAAAAAAAACACACACACGCGCGCAAACACCGACATGACAAGGTCAGACTGGTGATTCACCGGTGGCTGGACTTGATAATGTTTGTGTCTGAGGACGGCTCGTATTTCAGTGTGGGGATGAATGCCACCTTGAGGACAGTCACACCTATTAGATCGGAGCTCCAGAGTGGTGGTGAGTGAGATGAATCATAGATGGTTTGGACTCTGGGGGCGGTTTGAGGTGGGCCGAGAGGGCACGCAGAGCCACAGACACCGACTAACACCCTCCCTCCCTGCTCTGTTCAGGATCTTATCAACATGGTATCAGAATAAAGCATCTCCCTAGCGTGACAACCACTTAAAGGAAACACATTGCTGTAGGGTGTGTAGTGGGCTGGACGGGGCAGGTCTTGTCCTTACCTGGGCTGGAGGTTGTGTTGTTGGGGCGGGGGGAGGAGGGGCCTGGGGGGATTTGAACTCAAAAGAGGACTCCTGTTTTGGTTTGGTGTTGTTTCTGGAATGAGAGAGATGTCAAAATATAGGTTAAAAATCACTGCTCATAGATACATGTTCTTAGTCAATTAGGTACTATAAATCTCAGAATCCCTCTGACCTGGGTTCAGGTGCAGCTTGTTGCTGGGGCGTGTGAGTGGTTGTTATAGTGGCGATCTTCTCAGCATTGGTCAGTAGTGATGCATTAGAGGAGTCTGATAGGAGAGAAAGAGAGAGCGGGGGAGTCAGGGGACTGGAGACTGAAGCATGCAGAAGACAAAGGGAGAAAAACAAGAGCAGTTTCACAAAACCTTTCGTAAGCCATTATTACACTGGTAAGATATAATTTACTCAAACAGGGACATATGGAAGCCTGGACCGAATGGAGTGGTACACGCCTGACTCATCTCATCACAGCACTCTATCTCAATGACATCATTTCTGTGATCAATTACCTATGGTTGAATGTAACCCTTAAATAAACATGTAACAACTACCATCTCCCCACTCCAAACCACCCCCTCATTTCTCTCCAACAACCCTCCGTGGCCTACTCCTTGCCCCTGCTCTCAGCCCAACTACCACCCATAGCCTACTCCTAGCCCCTGCTCTCACCCCAACTACCACACCTAGCCTGATCCTAGCCCCTGCTCTCAGCCCAACTACCACCCCTAGCCTGATTCTAGCCCCTGCTCTCAGCCCAACTACCACCCCTACCCTGATCCTAGCCCCTGCTCTCAGCCCAACTACCACCCCTAGCCTGATCCTAGCCCCTGCTCTCAGCCCAACTACCACCCCTACCCTGATCCTAGCCCCTGCTCTCAGCCCAACTACCACCCATAGCCTGATCCTAGCCCCTGCTCTCAGCCCAACTACCACCCCTAGCCTGATCCTAGCCCCTGCTCTCAGCCCAACTACCACCCCTAGCCTGATCCTAGCCCCTGCTCTCAGCCCAACTACCACCCCTACCCTGATCCTAGCCCCTGCTCTCAGCCCAACTACCACTCCTAGCCTGATCCTAGCCCCTGCTCTCAGCCCAACTACCACCCCTACCCTGATCCTAGCCCCTGCTCTCAGCCCAACTACCACCCATAGCCTGATCCTAGCCCCTGCTCTCAGCCCAACTACCACCCCTAGCCTGATCCTAGCCCCTGCTCTCAGCCCAACTACCACCCCTAGCCTGATCCTAGCCCCTGCTCTCAGCCCAACTACCACCCCTAGCCTGATCCTAGCCCCTGCTCTCAGCCCAACTACCACCCCTAGCCTGATCCTAGCCCCTGCTCTCAGCCCAAGTACCACCCCTAGCCTGATCCTAGCCCCTGCTCTCAGCCCAACTACCACCCCTAGCCTGATCCTAGCCCCTGCTCTCAGCCCAACTACCACCCCTAGCCTGATCCTAGCCCCTGCTCTCAGCCCAACTACCACCCCTAGCCTGATCCTAGCCCCTGCTCTCAGCCCAACTACCACCCCTACCCTGATCCTAGCCCCTGCTCTCAGCCCAACTACCACCCCTAGCCTGATCCTAGCCCCTGCTCTCAGCCCAACTACCACCCCTAGCCTGATCCTAGCCCCTGCTCTCAGCCCAACTACCACCCCTAGCCTGATCTTAGCCCCTGCTCTCTATTCCACTCACAACCCCACAAACTGTGCTCAATTCCACTCTCATCTATCCATCACTCCCCCACTAGTCCCCTTGGATTCCATTGGCTTAACTCTCCATTCAGACCACAGCCCATGAGACGCTGGGCCGGCCAATCAAGTTGGAGGCCGAGCCGAGGACGGGCCGAGTGGGTTTAATTCCACCCTGCTGGGTAGTCATTGCTGGGGAGACCCGGGTTTGATGAGTCGTCTCTCTGCACATGAATCCCAATGTCTTAAAATAGACCTCTCTCCACACCGGTGTCAAATGCCTGCAGCCCAGGCTCCATCCTTCTCTTTTCCTCCGTCAATTTCTGCTTCGCTCATCCCATCCTTCTTCTCTCCCACTGTCCTCTTTCCAATACTCTATCCCTTCTTCCCTCCCAGTCTTTCCACTTTAATGCAGTTTGCAACCTTTTCTTTTTTTGCCCCTCTTGAAACATTCAGGACACAGGATGCAGAATGCACTGAACTGTATCACTGATCAGTCTCTCCCACTGTGAGAATGGAAGGGGAAAAGGACAATCTTAACGAAGAATTCATGGGAGGAAGAATTCAGCCCTGCCTGCCTACCCAGGGGGCTGAGTAAGGGTCACACCATCTCTCCCTTGTTGCTTTTACAATACAACACAATGCAGACTATATTAGGTGAGAGAGAAAGGCAGAGAGAGAGAAAGAGGGTGAGAGAGAGGAAGGGGAGGGAGAGAGAGTGAGAGGCAGGGGGAGAGAGAGGCAGAGAAAAAGAGAGAGAGAGAGAGAGAGAAAGGTGGACAAGAGAGCGAGAGAGAGAGGAAGGAAGGGGAGGGAGAGAGAGAGAGGAAGGGGAAGAGAGAGAGAGAGGAAGGAGAGAGAGGGAGAGGAAGGAGAGAGAGCGAGAGAGAGTGCAAGAGAGAGAGAGAGAGGGGAAAGGGGAGAGAGAGCAAGAGTGAAAGCGAAAGGAGAGAGAGAGAAAGGGGGCAAGAGAGAGGAAGGGGAGGGAGAGAGAGTGAAAGGAAGGGGAAGAGAGAGAGAGACAGAGAGAGAGGCCAGGAGTGAGAGAAAGAAAGGGGAGAGACAGAGGCAGAGAGAGAGAGGAAGGGGGAGAGAGAGGCAGAGAAACAGAGAGAGGAAGGGGAGAGAGAGAAGAAGGGGGAGAGAGAGAGAGCGAGAGAGAGAGAGAGAGAGAGAGAGAAAGAAAGGGGAGAGAGTAGCGGGAAGAGAGAGAGAAAGGTAGACGAGAGAGGGAGGAGAAAGAGAACGAGAGAGAGAGGAAGGAAGGGGAGGGAGAGAGAGAATGAACAGCGAGCGAGAGAGGGAGGGAGAGAGCAAGAGAGCGAGAGAAAGAGGGAGGGAGGGAGGGAGAGAGCAAAAGAAAGGGGTAAGAGAGCTAGAGAAATGGGGAGAGAGAGTGAGAGAAAGGGGGAGAGCAAGGCAGAGAAAAAGAGAGCGCGAGAGAGAAGCGGGAAAAGAGAGAGAATGGTAGACGAGAGAGGGAGGAGAAAGAGAGCGAGAGAGAGAGGAAGGAAGGGGAGGGAGAGAGAATGAACAGCGAGCGAGAGAAAGCAAGAGAGGAAGGAAGGGGTGGGACAGAGAGAGGAAGGGGGCAGAGAGAGGGAGGGGGGAGAGAGAGGGAGGAGAGAGAGGGAGAGGAAGGAGAGAGAGCGAGAGAGAGTGCAAGAGAGAGAGAGAGAGGGGAAGGGGGAGAGAGAGCAAGAGTGAAAGCGAAAGGAGAGAGAGAGAAAGGGGGCAAGAGAGAGGAAGGGGAGGGAGAGAGAGTGAGAGGAAGGGGAAGAGAGAGAGACAGACAGAGGGAGAGATAGGCCAGGAGTGAGAGAAAGGGGAGAGAGAGGCAGAGAGAGAAAAAGGCAGAGAGAGCGAGGAAGGGGGTCAAGAGAGGAAGGGGGAGAGAGAGGCAGAGAAACAGAGAGAGGAAGGGGGAGAGAGAGAAGAAGGGGGAGAGAGAGAAAAAGAGAGAGAGCGAGAGAGAGAAAGGGGAGAGAGAAGGGGGAAGAGAGAGAGAAAGGTAGACGAGAGAGGGAGGAGAAAGAGAGCGAGAGAGAGAGGAAGGAAGGGGAGGGAGAGAGAGAGAGAATGGACAGCGAGCGAGAGAAAGCAAGAGAGGAAGGAAGGGGTGGGACAGAGAGAGAAAGGGGGCAGAGAGAGGGAGGGGGGAGAGAGGAGGGGGAGATAGAGGGAGGAAAGCGAGAGAGGAAGGGGGGAGAGTGAGGAAGAGAGAGAAAGAGAAGGGGGAGAAAGAGAGAAAGGAAGGGGAGAGAGGTAAAGAGAGCGAGAGTAAGGAGAGAGAGCGAGAGAGGGAGGGAGGGAGAGAGCAAGAGAGCGAGAGAAAGAGGGAGGGAGGGAGAGAGAAAAAGAAAGGGGTAAGAGAGCGAGAGAAATGGGGAGAGAGAGTGAGAGAAAGGGGGGAGAGCAAGGCAGAGAGAGAAAGGAAAAGAGAGAGTGAAAAGGAAGGAGAGGAAGGGGGAAGAGGGAGAAAGGGGAGAGAGAGAGAGGAAGGGGGGAGAGAGAGAGGAAGGGGGAGAGCGAGAGGGGGGAGTGAGAGAAAGGGGGAGCGAGAGAAAGGGGGGAGCGAGAGAACGGGGGGGAGAGCGAGAGAAGGGGGGGAGTGAGAGAAAGGGGGGGAGCGAGAGAAAGGGGGGGAGCGAGAGAAAGGGGGGGAGAGCGAGAGAACGGGGGGGAGAGCGAGAGAAGGGGGGAGTGAGAGAAAGGGGGGGAGCGAGAGGAAGGAGAGAGAGCGAGCGAGAGGAAGGAGAGAGTGCAGAGAGTGCAAGAGAGAGAGGGGAAGGGGGGAGGGAGAGAGAGAGCAAGAGGGAAAGCGAAAGAAGAGAGAGAGGGCGCTGAGTCTCCCTGCAGTGATTTTGGAATCAGCTTCCTTATTAAATCTCCTTCCATAACAGCCCTGTGTTTAACAGCAGGAGACAACCCTGCCCTTGATAAATCTACATATCTCACTAATACACAGGGATTCTCAATCTCTCACACACACACACAACCTCTCAGCCCAAAATACAGACATACAAACTCTCCCTCTATCTCACAAACCAAAACTATGCTTTTATAAAACATCCACCCTCTATCTGTTTTCTTGGCAGAACAATTTTGCCTAAGTGTAATCATCTATGGCTCTACAGAAAAAGGCTTTCATCCATAAAAACAGCCTAAAAAACATGGACAAATAGTTTGAAATTCTCCAACGTGCAGGTTGACACAGACTAGTGGTTACACTGACGTTCTCCCTGATTCTCCCTCACTTAATGAAACAGCATTCCAGGGTGATGTGTTAGTGCAGTGTAGCGAGAGCTTTTAGCCCTAACACACAGACAAACATACACACATTGTGACAGCCTCTGACAGTTGAATTACTCTTGCATGTTTCAGAAGTATGTGAAAGGCACGACTGCACTAGAAAGTTCCCTCACATCCCAGAGAAGCAGCTCTGTCAACATTGTGGGGGTGTTCAGACTGACTAGAGCACTTGAAATGTAAAAACAGTGTGATGGTGATGTACTGAGATAGTGTATATATACCTTTTGCTAAAGGAAAGCCTGAGGGTAGAAAACATTAGGAACACCTGCTCTTTCCATGACAGAGTGACATAGAATAATACTGAAGACATCAAAACTATGAAATAACACATACGGAACCATGTAGTAAACAAAAAAGTGTTAAAATCAAAATAGATTTTAGATTTTAGATTCTTCAAAGTAGCCACCCTTTGCCTTGATGACAGCTTTGCACACTCTTGGCATTCTCACAACCAGCATCACCTGGAATGCTTTTCCAACAGTCTTCAAGGAGTTCCCATATATGCTGAGCACTTGTTGGCTGCTTTTCCTTCACTATGCGGTCCAACTCATCCCAAACCATCTCAATTGGGTTGAGGTTGGGTGATTGTGGAGGCCAGGTCATCGGATGCAGCACTCCATCACTCTCCTTCTTGGTCAAATAGCCCTTGTACAGCCTGGAGGTGTGTTGGGTCATTGTCCTGTTGAAAAACAAATGATAGTCCTACTAAGTGTAAACCAGATAGGATGGCGTAATGCTGCAGAATGATGTGGTAGCCATGCTGGTTAAGTATGCCTTGAATTGTAAATAAATCACAGACAGTGTCACGAGCAAAGCACCCCCACAACATCACACCTCCTCCTCCATGCTTCACGCTGGGAACCACACATGTGGAGATCATCCATTCACCAACTCAAATTTGGCCATAGGACAGATTTCCACCAGTCTAATGTCCATTGATCATGTTTCTTAGCCCAAGCACGTCTCTTCTTCTTTTTGGTGTCCTTTAGTAGTGGTTTCTTTGCAGCAATTCGACCACGAAGGCCTGATTCAGGCAGTCTCCTCTGAACAGTTGATGTTGAGATGTGTGTGTTACTTGACCTCTGTGAAGCATTTATTTGGGCTGCAATCTGAGGTGCAGTTAACTCTACTGAACTTATCCTCTGCAGCAGAGGTAACTCTGGGTCTTCCTTTCCTGTGGAGGTCCTCACGAGAGCCAGTTTCATCATAACGCTTGATGGTTTTTGCCTCTGCACTTGAAGAAACTTCCGGATTGACTGACCTTCATGTCAGAAAGTAATGATGGACTGTCGTTTCTCTTTGCTTATTTGAGGTGTTCTTGCTGTAATATGGACTTGGTATTTTACCAAATAGGGCTATCTTCTGTGTACCACCCCTACTTTGTCACAACACAACTGATTGGCTCAAACACATTAAAAAGGAAAGAAATTCCACAAATTACTTTCTATCAAGGTACGCCTGTTAACTGAAATTCATTCCAGGTGACCACCTCATGACACTGGTTGAGAGAATGCCAAGAGTGTTTAAAGCTGTCATCAAGACAAAGGGTGGCTACTTTGAAAAATCTCAAATATAAAATATATTTTGATTTGTTTAACACTTTTTTGGTTACTACATTAGGTAGCCTAGTGGTTAGAGCATTGGGCCAGTAACCAAAAGGTTGCTGGATCAAATCCCCGAGCTGACAATTAAAAATCTGTCGTTCTGCCCCTGAGCAAGGCAGTTAACCCACAGTTCCCCGGGCGCCAAAGCCGTGGATGTTGATTATGGCAGCCCCCCGCACCTCTCTGATTCTGGTTGGGTTAAATGCGGAAGACACAATTCAGTTGTACAACTGACTAGGTATCCCCCTTTCCCTATGTGTTATTTCATAGTTTTGATGTCTTCACTATTATTCAATGTAGAAAATAGTAAAAATAAAGAAAAACCCTTGAATGAGTAGGTGTGTCCAAACCTTTGACTGGTACTGTATATTCCAATACAATACATGTTTGCATATCTGATGTAATGCACAAATATTCCTGACACAGGTTGATCCTAGCGGCTGAGACAGTCTTCGGTCTAGATCAGGTCAACCCTGTTCCTGGAGAGATACCCTCCTGTAGGTTTTCACTCCAACCCCAGTTCTAACTAACCTGATTAATATTATCAACCAGCTAATTATTACAATCAGGTTTGCTAGATTAGGGTTGGAGCAAAAACCTAAGGAGAGAAGCTCTCCAGGAAAAGGGTCATGCAGCCCTGGTCTAGATGGTAAATATGAGTGGAACATTAGAGATGGGAGACAGAAGAGGTCCTCTCACCGTCTCCGGGAATGATCCTTAGCGTGACAGTGTTCCCGGCCTCCTTGATCAGGTTGACGATGTCCGAATGGGACTTGTTGGTGATGGAGCAGCCATTGACAGCCAGGATACGGTCTCCCACCTTCAGCTTCCCACAGCGGTCTGCAGGGCTCCCCTCGATAATACGCCCTATTTTGTGGGGCATGGCCACACATGCATTTCCAGCTTTTTGCGTTTGTGTGATTCAGAAAGTGAGTGATGTGACATTTTGTGGTAAGGGGTGTTGTTTAAAGAGAGAGAGAGGTGAAAAGGTGAAGAGGAAGAAGAGGAAGAGAAGAGAGAGAAAGGAAGGAAGGCAGAAGGTTAAGGGTTTATTCACCAAACCCACCAAGCCAAGTGCCAACAGAGTGTGCCCGGAAATCTGCTATGAGAAATGGAAAGCGTTGGCCAAGTGAGAGAGAATGTTAAAAGAAAAATGACTTTACATACTCTAGATGTAGTGCATTCAAATGAATTAGGACTCCACACTAAATACTCAATGTGTCACTGACCATCTCTCTGTGGCAACATCCTGCACTAACTTCTTATATTTGCATTTGTGAATCTCTCCTAACATCCTTGTACTGCTGAAACCTAATAATGAGGAAACTATGTCAACGTTCAGCACTGATAAGACAGACACATGCAGCCTAGATTACAAATGTACAGACATCACAGCCAAATTCTCTGCTAGTGCCGGCAGGTCCTCTCCTACAGACAATCCTCAGACCACAAAAGCTTCTACCCTACTAGAGACTGCCCCTCAATAAGTGCTGTCCCCGACTAATAAAAATCTTGGTCAACCAAAAGTCGTCTGTTCTTTCAAACAATCGATTGGACTAAATTTTAAACTTGTATTCTTCCATAAATAAAATCAACTATATGCTAGTCTGAGTCTGTTTGATGAAATAAGACACAAATGACTTAAGAGAGAGCCAGAGATCAAGATACCCAGAAGAGAGGGAGGGACCTTAACCTGACCATCCTCCTCCCGCGCTTCACATGTTGCGTTTGTATTTCTGTTCAGTGTATATTAACGTCTTCAAATCTCAAAATCATTGTCTTGTGGTTAATAAAAATTCTATCCAAATCTACATGAAAACGATACAAACCTAAAAAATAACTTCTATTGCCAACTATGTAAAAATAGCCTACATAAAGCTAACAAATAAAAACATCAGCCTGGAGGTAGAAAATATCCTGATTAAAATAAATATCCTATGAATCACATTGGCCTGTCTGCAAAAAACTTGAAACATTGTATCAACTGACTTGGGTCCAGCCCCAAACTCATGCTAGCAAACTTGCAACATTGAATAAAATATTCTGTGCCCTCAAGAGTTTCCCATGCCAGTGAGCTTGGGACAGTTACAGCTGGATGCTATTTTGGGTAAGGGATAAGAGCTCATCAGATACACGTTTCCACTGGATCAGAGCATGACATTTAGCTTCACGATGAGTGGTTGTAGAAAGGGAGAGTGCTGGAATTCTTTTTCAAATACATTGAGGAACTATTGTCATTCTCAATGGATGTAAAAACAGACTTTGTTTGCTTGTTGTTTGAGGTGAAGAAAACATTACTTTGAGAAGCTCCACAGCTCTTTAGTGGTGGTGCATTACGCCAATCAGAAATACTATCAGATCCCCAAATGGGCACATTTATAGGCTAGGTAGCCGACAGTCCTACTTCTATGCGTAATCAGTTGCGTGTCCTTTGTCAACATTGACAGTAGCGCTCAAAAAAAAAATATATATATATATAAAATGGAATAAACCCAAACTTGTTTCTCACAAGTGTAGCATAGGTTGTGTGCTCTGCAAACAACGTGTCCACTCCTACGATGAGAACGGTAAAAGACTGGAATAAAAATATATTGTATGAATTAACATAAATTACCATAACCAAACAAACGTTGTAGATTAGAAAGGATAGGTATTAACGGTAAAAGTAGGCTACTACTGGTGATATGCCGTATGTAATGGGGAATTGATAGACTAACAATCAAGGCAAACAATCCACACAATTATGTTTTGAAACAATGAATGTGCACAAATTTGCGGGAGAGCGTGCATTGGAGAGAGACTTGCATTGTGAATTTTTGCCACACCTCTTCTTGGACTGTGACATCCACGCAGCCTCCGCAATGAATTAGTTCACTGAGATGGGCAGGTGTCTCGTGTGCCATACATTTTTTTATATATATTTGCTACTGCTGGACAAAAAAAAGGTTGGTCGACAAACAGCCTAACAATCGACCAGTCGACTAATTGGGGTCAGCCCTAATCTCAATTATTACAGTGAACTATTGCACATATCATTCCCTCTGTCTCTATTCCTCTTCTTGATTTAACTACAAACAATAATCAAATCGAATTGTATTTGTCACATGCGCTGAATACAACAGGTGTAGTAGACCTTACAGTGAATTGCTGTATAGTTTAGTTTATTTTGTAAATATTTTCTTAAGTAAAAAAAATGTTATCAAAAAGTAACACAATAAAAGTACATAACAATAACGAGGCTATATACAGAGGGTACCGGTACCGAGTCAATGTCAATGTCAATGTAAATAGTCCAGGTGGCCATTTGATTAATTGTTCAGCAGTTTAATGGCTTGGGGGTATAATCCCTTTCTCCACTGGGATTCTCTGCCTCTAACCCTATTACAGGGGCTGAGTCACTGGCTTACTGGTGTTCTTCCATGCCGTCCCTAGGAGGGGTGCGTCACTTGAGTGGGTTGAGTCACTGACGTGATCTTCCTGTCTGGGTTGGCGCCCCCCCTTGGGTTGTGCCGTGGCGGAGATCTTTGTGGGCTATACTCGTCCTCGTCTCAGGATGGTAAGTTGGTGGATGAAGGTATCCCTCTAGTGGTGGGGGGGCTGTGCTCTGGCAAAGTGGGTGGGGTTATATCCTGCCTGTTTGGCCCTGTCCAGAGGTATCGTCGGATCGGGCCACAGTGTCTCCCGACCCCTCCTGTCTCAGCCTCCAGTATTTATGCTGCAGTAGTTTGTGTTGGGGGGCTAGGGTCAGTCTGTTATATCTGGAGTATTTCTCCTGTCTTATCCGGTGTCCTGGGTGAATTTAAGTATGCTCTCTAATTCTCTCTTTCTCTCTCTTGGAGGACTTCAGCCCTAGGACCATGCCTCAGGACTACCTGGCCTGATGACTCCTTGCTGTCTCCAGTCCACCTGGCCGTGCTGCTGCTCCAGTTTCAAATGTTCTGCCTGCGGCTATGGAACCCTGACATGTTCACCGAACGTGCTACCTGTCCCAGACCTGCTGTTTTCAACTCTCTAGAGACAGCAGGAGTGGTAGAGATAGTCTGAATGATTGGCTATGAAAAGCCAACTGACATTTACTCCTGAGGTGCTGACCTGTTGCACCCTCGACAACCACTGTGATTATTATTATTTGACCCTGCTGGTCATCTATGAACATTTGAACATCTTGGCCATGTTCTGTTATAATCTCCACCCGGCACAGCCAGAAGAGGACTGGCCACCCTTCACAGCCTGGTTCCTCTAGGTTTCTTCCTAGGTTCTGGCCTTTCTAGGGAGTTTTTCCTAGCCACTGTGCTTCTACACCTGCATTGCTTGCTGTTTGGGGTTTTAGGCTGGGTTTCCGTACAGCACGTTGTAACATCAGCTGATGTAAGAAGGGCTTTATAAATACATTTGATTGAAATTTGATTGTTAAGGAGCCTTTTGGACCTAGACTTTGCGCTCCGGTAGCGCTTGCCGTGCGGTGCGGTAGCAGAGAGAACAGTCTATGACTAGGGTGACTGGAGTCTTTGACAATGTTCTGGGCCTTCCTCTGACACCACCTGGTATTAAGGTCCTGGATGGCAGGGAGCTTGGCCCTGGTGATCAGTCTGTCTCTTTCTTCTGCGGTCAGTCACTCCAGTCTAGAAGAGATCTGTTGAGCTCATTGAGTTCTGTACTAACTAGAAGCTTTGATGGTTTCACAGCAGAAGGATGCGTTTGACTAATACACAGAGAGAGGGGATGGATGGGTCTCTGTGTCAGAGTAACTGGGATCCATGCAGATCAAAGGTAATTTCTCTACACTATTGATCCACAACCAATGTTTTTCACTTTGATATGATTAACAAATTCGCACAAACTTGCCAACTCTTTCCATTTGTGTATAGTACATGAAGCTTTGCTTTACTAGATCGTTAACCACCATAGTGGTTAAGCAGTGTAAGCATGATCAGCACCCCTGTGCCCAGAGAGACTCCCAGAGCTGTGGTCAGACAGGGAGAGTGGCAGCAATATCTCTAGGTAGCAATTGTAGGCAGACAACAGGGCAGACAACAGGGCATGCAGAGGGACAAAAAGAGCTGTAGGACAGTGGGAGAGGGTCTATCCATCTGCAAATATTACAATAATCTCCCCCTTAATAACTAATCCAAGTCAACCCCGTTTTCATGATTTCTGGTAGATTATGAAAATAAAACAGGAAATATTGTTAACATCACTCGATAGAGGATAACCTGCTGATTACAACCACCTAGATGGTAGTCTAACCAGTGATGTAAACAATATTTCCAGTTTCTGTGTTTTTGGAGTTACAACAAATCAATTGCAACTTGTCACAAGAACATGGCTTTTAGTGCAAATGCAGTTTATATGGTGCTCGTTTAAAAGAAAACACTATTCTGGCATGTTTCATATGGGGGTCGCCAAAACGGAAAGAGAAACGCAACACTTATTTGTCAGTCAGTCATATTGATATCACGCTGAAACCAATAGAATGAGAGAGGGGAGTTGAGTTACACATCCTGTCAAAAAAAACACAGAATCTGAGAATAATATGTATATCACTGGTTAGAGGACAATTTGTAGAAGACAGCCAGCTACATTTTGTATTGTTGCATTTTGTTTCAAGTAGGTCACCAACACGGAAAGATAAACGCAAAACTATTTTGTTAAATCACTCATCGATATAAATTTGAAATCAATAGAGCGGGGGCAAACGTGCGGGGTGTATACACTATTTAAACTAACACTGTCCCCAGTCCACCTGGCCATGCTGCTGCTCCAGTTTCAACTGTTCTGCCTGCGGCTACGGAACCCTGACCTGTTCACCGGACGTGCTTGTTGCACCCTCGACAACTACTATGATTATTATTATTTGACCATGCTGGTCATTTACGAACATTTTAACATCTTGACCATGTTCTGTTATAATATCCACCCGGCACAGCCAGAAGAGGACTGGCCACCCCTCATAGCCTGGTTCCTCTCTAGGTTTCTTCCTAGGTTTTTGGCCTTTCTCAGGAGTTTTTCCTAGGGAGTTTTTCCCAGCCACCGTGCTTCTTTCACATGCATTGCTTGCTGTTTGGGGTTTTAGGCTGGGTTTCTGTACAGCACTTTGAGATTTCAGCTGATGTACGAAGGGCTATATAAATAAATTTGATTTGATTTGATTTGATATTCAAAGGCCACACTGAATCTGAGAATACTTTTTATATCACTGGTTAGAAGAGAATTTGCTGAAGACAGTCATCTAAATTCTAGAATGTCGGATGGAAGTTTTGTCAGGCTGTCAAAATGGGGAAGGAAACAAATCAGATGCTTTGCTATTTAACTTCAACGAATCACGACCCACCATATATCAACAGTGACAAGGGTTGGCTGTTATTTGAGTGATAGTTGTGAGGCCAGCAACTTTTGTACAGAGAGCTGAATTTTCCCTGCCATTTGAGTTTGAAAATGATAGTAGAAAACTGCCAGCGCATATGACAAAATCAGTGGTACAAAAGGAATGATATTGATCTGTTTAAAGCCATCTTTTTTTGTCATTGCGATTATTATTAACGTTTATACTAACATCACTAATCTGAGGTAAAAAAGACGTGCAATTCCCCTCCATTCGAGGTGGTCAAAACGTGAGGTAATGTAGTAACACATACTGTCCACGTACAGGAAATTAGCGCAATGTAAAATAATCGAATATGTAAACATAAATCAACATTTACATTTGGGCTTACATTTTACACATATACTTCTCGATAGTTTAACCATTTACAGAGAATTAAAAAAAGATCTTATGCACAATTTAAGCGGGCGCTCTAGAAAGAACTCCCCCTCTCCCTGCCTACTTATTATAACCTGTCAAGCCATAGTATTGATATTATTCTAAACATTGTTATTTCAGACCACATCTGAATTATACAACATGCTTTCACTTGTGATCAATTATGAAAGACAGTATAAATATTACAGCTCTTTGGGCTGGGTTACAGTGTCTCTGCTTGACAGAATGAAAGAAAATAGAAGAGGATCACCACTCACTAGAAAATAGAATAATGAGGATGAAAGCTATTCACCAAGTAAGTGCCAGAAATATGCACTATTCAGAAACTCATTTGCATAGAAGTGACAGTACCCAATAGTCAAACAGCGATTAGTTACTAAGAAAAATATGTTCTACTGTATACTGAGAGAAAGGTTGAGTGTGTGTGTGTGTGTGTGTGTGTGTATAGTGCACGCCTGCGTGTTACCTATATTTAAGTATAGTAAGGTAGAGATGACATGGGGGTCTTACCAAAGGTGGTGCCAGACTCGGGTCGGGACACGGAGGAGACGATGACGAATCCAAAGCCCTCGTTCTCCCCGCGGTGGATCTCCACGTCATAGGGCTGCAGGGCGGTGTTGACCACAGCACTCCCTGAGCCTCCGCCGCCCCCGCTGCCGATGCCGCTGGTGGAGCCGCTGCCGGAGCCGCTGCCAGAGCTGACCGTGTTGAGGGAGTTCTGACTGCCCTGGGGGGTCCGCTTCCCCTCAGTCAAGGAGGGGGCCTGGGTGCTGCTGTGGTGTGATGAGGCTGGGGATGGGGGCACCTCGCCCTCCCCTTTAGACACTGTGTAAGAAGAGGAGAGAAAAGATATTAACGCTGTCAGACTGACAAGAAGCAAACTATTACCAACACTCCACAGCAACAGCACACAGCTCATAACACCAAATGAAACACAAAATGAAAGGTTTTCCTAATCAACATGGACAACGCTGCTCCTCTCTACCCACTAATGATCACACCGATAGAAGGAAGAAGGTCAACAGGGAGCATGCTGCTCTAACGGTCACGCTTTGATCTATTCCTCCCCAAAACATCTATAGATATGGCTTCCGGATTGCATCACAACAGAAGGTTCCCATCTTATTTCCTGGCATTGAAGCAGTGCTTCATATTGGGCATCGCCCCTCTGACAGACCATCGTGCCCTCTGTCTGGGCACTCTCATCAATGGCTTGTAGACAGGCTAGTGTGTGGAGGGCGCGGGGAAAGGTTGGAACCCTCTTCATCACGTTTATGGACCTTTATTCATCCTGCTGAAGGGCAGGCTGGGAGCGATGTGCGCCTCTGACAAACATTTTCCCACACACCCATGGACTGTTGAAGAGCAGCGGGGATGAACCTCCAAATATCAGCCCTGTCCTCGGGCCCTTCCCTGCTCTGATGAAGACAAATGGAGCCAGGAGCAGTGAATGGCCTCAATGTTACGACACAGACTGCTGTTATTGGTACTACTGCACAGACTGCTGCTGA
Organism: Salmo trutta; assembly: GCF_901001165.1. NCBI lineage: Eukaryota > Metazoa > Chordata > Actinopteri > Salmoniformes > Salmonidae > Salmo > Salmo trutta. Next base: position 24,008,336 of record NC_042970.1, on the reverse strand, counting down.
TCATTTGATGTACACAACATGCCTACCACTTAGAAGATGCAAAATATTTTTTACTGTGAAACAAACAAGAAATAAGAAAACTTGAACGTGCATAACTATTCCCCCCCCACCCCCAAAAGTCAATACTCTGTAGAGCCACCTTTTGCAGAAATTACAGATGCAAGTCTCTTGGGGTATGTCTCTATAAGCTTGGCACATCTAGACACTGGGGTTTTGCCCATTGTTCAAGGCAAAACTGCTCCAGCTGGTGTACAGCAGTCTTTAAGTCATACCACAGATTCTCAATTGGATTGAGGTCTGGGCTTTGACTTAGCCATTCCAAGACATTTAAATGTTTCCCCTTAAACCACTCGAGTGTTGCTTTAGCAGTAAGCTTAGGGTCATTGTCCTGCTGGAAGGTGAACCTCCATCCCAGTCTCAAATCTCTGGAAGACAAACAGGTTTCCCTCAAGAATGTCCCTGTATTTAGCACCATCCATCATTCCTTCAATTCTGACAATGCTGCCACCACCATGCATCACTGTGGGGATGTTGTTCTCGGGGTGATGAGAGGTGTTGGGTTTGCGCCAGACATAGCGTTTTCCTTGATGGCCAAAAAGCTACATTTTAGTCTCATCTGACCAGAGTACCTTCTCCCACATACTTTTTGACGAACTCCAAGCGTGTTTGCTTCTTTTTTTCTATAAGCAATGTCTTTTTTCTGTCCACTATTCCGTAAAGCCCAGCTCTGTGGAGTGTTCGGCTTAAAGTGGTTCAATGGACAGATACTCCAATCTCCACTGTGGAGCTTTGCAGCTCCTTCAGGGTTATCTTTGGTCTCTTTGTTGCCTCTGATTAATGACCTCCTTGCTGGGCCGTGAGTTTTGGGTGGGCGGCCGTCTCTTGGCAGGTTTGTTGTGGTGCCATATTCTTTCAATTTTTTAATAATGGATTTAATGGTGCTCCGTGGGATGTTCAAAGTTTCTGATATTTTTTTATAACCCAACCCTGATCTGTACTTTTCCACAACTTTGTCCCTGACCTGTTTGGAGAGCTCCTTGGTCTTCATGGTGCCGCTTGTTTGGTGGTGCCCCACTGCTTAGGGGTGTTGCAGACTCTGGGGCCTTTCAGAATGGGTGCATGTATACTGAGATCATGTGACAGATCATGTGACACCTGTTGTGGATAGGGGGCAGTATTTTCACGGCCGGATAAAAAACGTACCTGATTTAATCTGGTTACTACTCTTGCCCAGAAACTAGAATATGCATATAATTAGATTTGGATAGAAAATACTCTGAAGTTTCTAAAACTGTTTGAATGGTGTCTGTGAGTATAACAGAACTCATATGGCAGGCAAAAACCTGAGAAGATTCCAAGCAGGAAGTGGCCTGTCTGACAATTTGTAGTCCTTCTGTTGCATCTCTATCGAAATTACAGCATCTCTGCTGTAATGTGACATTTTCTAAGGCTTCCATTGGCTCTCTAAAGCCTTCAGAAAGCGGATTGACGCGTCTCCTGTCTCTGGGCAGATAACAGCAGCACAGTTTGTGAGTGGTCTGCCTGGGGACAGAGAGACTGGGGATGCGCCTTCACGAGACCTCGCCATTTTTTTCTTTCCCTCTTTGAATGAATACAACGTTGTCCGGTTGGAGTATTATCGCTATTTTACGAGAAAAATAGCATACAAATTGATTTTAAACAGCGTTTGACATGCTTCTAAGTACGGTAATGGAACATTTTGAATTTTTTTGTCACGAAATGCGCTCGCGCGTTACCCTTTGGATAGTGACCTGAACGCACGAACAAAACGGAGGTATTTGGATATAACTATGGATTATTTGGAACCAAAACAACACTTGTTGTTGAAGTAGAAGTCCTGGGAGTGCATTCTGATGAAGAACAGCAAAGGTAATCCAATTTTTCTAATAGTAATTCTGAGTTTAGTGAGCCCCGAAGTTGGCGGGTGTCTGAAAAGCTAGCCTGTGATGGCTGAGCTATGTACTCAGAATATTGCAAAATGTGCTTTCGCCGAAAAGCTATTTTAAAATCTGACATAGCGATTGCATAAAGGAGTTCTGTATCTATAATTCTTAAAATAATTGTTATGTATTTTGTCAACGTTTATGATGAGTAATTTAGTAAATTCACCGGAAGTTTTCGGTGGGTATGCTAGTTCTGAACAACACATGCTAATGTAAAAAGCTGTTCTTTGATATAAATATGAACTTGATTGAACAAAACATGCATGTATTGTATAACATGATGTCCTAGGAGTGTCATCTGATGAAGATCAAAGGTTAGTGCTGCATTTAGCTGTGGTTTGGGTTTTTGTGACATATATGCTTGCTTTGAAAATGGCTGTGTGATTGTTTTTGGCTATGTACTCTCCTGACATAATCTAATGTTTTGCTTTCGCTGTAAAGCCTTTTTGAAATCGGACAATGTGGTTGGATTAACGAGAGTCTTATCTTTCAAATGGTGTGAAATAGTCATATGTTTGAGAAATTGAAGTTATAGCATTTTTAAGGTTTTTGTATTTCGCGCCACGCTCTACCATTGGATATTTGGCCTCAACAGGTTATTAAATAAAGTCCACCTGTGTGCAATCTAACTAATTATGTGACTTCTGAAGGTAATTAGTTGCACCAGATCTTATTTAGGGGCTTCATAGCAAAGGGTCTTTTCCATTTTTAATTTCTTTAAATAAGTTTTTTTTTTTTCACTTCATCAATTTGGACTATTTTGTGTATGTCCATTACATTTGACATTTTTTTACATTTTAGTCATTTAGCAGACGCTCTTATCCAGAGCGACTTACAGTGGTGAATACATACATTTCATTTTCATTTCATGTATTTTTTATTTTTGTATTTTTTTTGTACTGGCCCCCCGTGGGAATCGAACCCACAACCCTGGCGTTGCACACACCATGCTGGCGTTGCCAACACCATGCTCTACCAACTGAGCCACAGGGAAGACGTAATGAAATCCATATAAAATCTGTTTAAAGTACAGGTTGTAATGCAACAAAATAGGAAAAATGCCAAGGGGGATGAAAACTTTTGCAAGGCACTGTACTACTGCACAGGCTGCTGTTGATGGTACTACTGGACAGACTGCTGCTGGTCCTACTACTAGACAGACTACAGCTGATGGTACTACAGGACAGAATGCTGCTGATGGTACTACAGGACAGAATGCTGCTGATGGTACTACTGGACAGGCTGCTGCTGATGGAACTACTGGACAGGCTGCTGCTGATGGAACTACTGGACAGACTGCTGCTGATGGAACTACTGGACAGACTGCTGCTGATGGAACTACTGGACAGACTGCTGCTGATGGAACTACTGGACAGACTGCTGTTGATGGAACTACTGGACAGATTGCTGTTGATGGAACTACTGGACAGATTGCTGTTGATGGAACTACTGGACAGACTGCTGCTGATGGAACTACTGGACAGACTGCTGCTGATGGAACTACTGGACAGACTGCTGCTGATGGAACTAGTGGACAGACTGCTGCTGATGGAACTACTGGACAGACTGCTGCTGATGGAACTACTGGACAGACTGCTGCTGATGGAACTACTGGACAGACTGCTGCTGATGGAACTACTGGACAGACTGCTGCTGATGGAACTACTGGACAGACTGCTGCTGATGGAACTACTGGACAGACTGCTGCTGATGGAACTACTGGACAGACTGCTGCTGATGGAACTACTGGACAGACTGCTGCTGATGGTTCTACTGCACAGACTGCTGCTGATGGTACCAGTGGACAGATTGCTGTTGATGGAACTACTGGACAGACTGCTGCTTATCTTCTGTTTGTGCTATACTTGAAATGGGATCATTCTGAGAAAGATTATCGTATTATGTTCTACGTAGGATACAATTATTATTATTAAACATTGTGCGCAGAACACAGAATTACTAGTAAAATTACTGCCAGAAAAAGTATCAAATTACGCTGAGCCAACACTTACCACAGAAGTTCACACAATCCACTCCTGATACTCATATCATTTAGCTGTTCTTTAAGGTGTTCATTGCAAATCACTCTGGAAAACATAGTGTCCATGTCTAACTAGCTGTGTTTACCTCCGTAGCCGGTCTTGCGTCGCACGGTGAGGTTGACGTGACCCTGCTTGGCGGCCTGCTGCATCAGCTGTACCACCAGCTGGTGAGACTTGCCCATCACTGCCGTGCCGTCCACACAGATGAGCTCATCCCCTGAACGCAGGCGTCCATCCTCATCCGCCGCCCCATATTTCACTATGTGCCCTATGTAGATCTGGGGAGAGAAGAAGATGGGAGGGTGGGGGAGAAAATGAGAGAAAATAAGAGAAAAGGCAAGGACAGATGAGGGGGATGATCGGAGAGGTTGTTGGTCAATCAACAGTAGACGGTAAAAGAACAACAAGGTGAGATATTGACAGGTAAGATAATTTTTTTCCAGCAGCACTAACATAACTCAGACTACTCCTGGCCCAGCTAGAAAGCTAGCTAGTAAGTCTTCCTCCTCTTTCTCCGCTTGGCTGTGATGGGGTCAACTTGGAGTCATGATAGGGGCTGCACCAAATGTTTGATATATTATAATAATTGATTATGCTTATGTTGTATTAATAGAAGGGGAAGGGCTATAAGACCCCTCCCCCACTACATCTATAGAGTCCCAGACTACAGATTAACAGTATATATGTATATATATTCATTATAAGGTTTAATATTGTTCCACTATTCCTTTCAAGTCTTTGCCTCTTATAAAGAAACGGTCTGAGAGATGTGTGTTATTGCAGTCAAAACAGGGGTCTGTGAGAAAGCGCCTCAAGGCTAAAAGAGATTCATAGACACAAAACCCTGCAGGGGAGTGAAAGAGATAAGAGACTAGTCAGACATACCACTATAAAGCAACTTGGGGAGTGGAAAATTACTGCTGAGCCCTTAGAAAACACTGGAACTATTGTATCTCTCTTGCAAGTTTGTAAAACTGTGTATGCATGGGCTTGGTCTCATGACTAGAAGGTAGTGACATAGGCAGTTACATCACTAGGGGTTGACTGCAAGCATATTAAAAGCACCTTGGACTTTCCCTATTTTGCAGAACTCAGGAGAGACTTCGGTTGTATGTGTGATGTTTGATCTTTGACTTCTGTCTACAGCTGTATTTTGATTAAAATTGTTATGATTCATAAGTGCACATTTTGAGTGTTCCGTATTTGTCAAGTAAATAACGGAGCCCAGAAAAGTGGAACCAACAGCTGCACAACCGGTCTAAATCTCGTGTCATTATTTTCCTTCTCCAAAAGAGGTAAAGACCAGCTTACGAGAACCAACAATTTGGCCTCTTTAAAAGAAAAGAAAATTGGTCTGAGATATATTTTTCTCTCTGATTGAGGCTGCAGCAAGGAGATGAAAAACAGAGGAGCTAAGACCACCATCACTACCACACTCAGTCCAACACTGCTGCTGAAGTTGATTCAGCTGGCTCCAACAGAGGAGCTAAGACCACCGTCACACTCAGTCCAACACTGCTGCTGAAGTTGATTCAGCTGGCTCCAACAGAGGAGCTAAGACCACCGCCACACACAGACCAACACTGCTGCTGAAGTTGATTCAGCTGGCTCCAACAGAGGCGTTTATAACCATCAAATTGGAATGTAAAATATGGCATTTAAAGATGGTAAATATATAAAAACATATGCTAAATATATGTGCTAATAAACATAGAACTCGCATAATAAGTGTTCAATCCAAGCTTAATAACTTACACTTAAAATAAAACCTATAGACACTGTGTATAGACACAGTTGAAGTCAGAAGTTTACATACACCGAAGCAAAATACCTTTAAACTCAGTTTTTCACAATTCCTGACATTTAATACTTGTAAAAATATCCTGTCTTAGGTCAGTTAGGATCACCACTTTATTTTAAGAATGTGAAATGTCAGAATAATAGTAGAGAGAATGATTTGTTTCAGCTTTTATTTCTTTCATTACATTCCCAGTGGGTCAGAAGTTTACATACACTCAATTAGTATTTGGTAGCATTGCCTTTAAATTGTTTAACTTGGATCAAACATTTCGGGTAGCCTTCCACAAGCTTCCTAGAATAAGTTGGGTGAATTTTGGCCCATTCCTCCTGACAGGGCTGGTGTAACTGAGTCAGGTTTGTAGGCCTCCTTGTTTGCACATTCTTTTTCAGTTCTGCCCACACATTTTCTATAGGATTGAGGTCAGGGCTTTGTGATGGCCACTCCAATACCTTGACTTTGTTGTCTTTAAGCCATTTTGCCACAACTTTGGAAGTATGCTTGGGGTCATTGTCCATTTGGAAGACCCATTTGCGACCAAGCTTTAACTTCCTGACTGATGTCTTGAAATGTTGCTTCAATATATCCACATCATTTTCCTCCTCATGATGCCATCTATTTTGTGAAGTGCACCAGTCCCTACTGCAGCAAAGCACCCCCACAACTTGATGCTGTCACCCCCGTGCTTCACGGTTGGGATGGTGTTCTTCGGTTTGCAAGCCTCCCCCTTTTTCCTTCAAACATAACGATGGTCATTATGGCCAAACAGTATTATTTTTGTTTCATCAGACCAGAGGACATTTCTCCAAAAAGTACGATCTTTGTCCCCATGTGCAGTTGCAAATCGTAGTCTGGCTTTTTTATGACGGTTTTGTAGCAGTGGCTCCTTCCTTGCTGAGCGGCCTTTCAGGTTATGTCGATATAGGACTCGTTTTACTGTGGACATAGATACTTTTGTACCTGTTTCCTCCAGCATCTTCACAAGGACTTTGCTGTTGTTCTGGGATCGATTTACATTTTTTGCACCAAAGTACCTTCATCTCTAGGAGACAGAATGTGTCTCCTTCCTGAGCAGCATGACGGCTGCGTGGTCCCATGGTGTTTATACTTGCATACTATTGTTTGTACAGATGAACGTGGTACCTTCAGGTGTTTGGAAATTGCTCCAAGGATGAACCAGACTTGTGGAGGTCTACAATTTTTTTCTGACGTCTTGGCTGATTTATTTTGATTTTCCCATGATGTTAAGCAAAGAGGCACTGAGTTTGAAGGTAGGCCTTGAAATACATCGACAGGTACACCTCCAATTGACTCAAATGATGTCAATTAGCCTATCAGAAGCTTCTAAAGCCATGACATCATTTTCTGAAATTTTCCAAGCTGTTTAAAGGCACAGTGAACTTAGTGTATGTAAACTTCTGACCCACTGGAATTGTGATACAGTGAATTAGAAGTGAAATAATCTGTCTGCAAACAATTGTTTGAAAAATTACTTGTGTCACACACAAAGTAGATGTCCTAACCGACTTACCAAAACTATAGTTTGTTAACAAGAAATTTGTGAAGTGGTTGAAAAACAAGTTTTAATGACTCCAACCTAAGTGTATGTAAACTTCCGACTTCAACTGTAGATGTATACTGAGCAGTGATGTTGGTGTATGGTTGTATCCTCCATCTCACCGGTTCTCCTGGCTCGTTCCCTCCCAGGATCCTGAACCCGTAGCCCGTGTCCTTTCTCCACAGGAAGATGTCCTGCTCCTGGAAGTCAGGCACTGCAACCAGAGAACCATCCATCAGCATCGATCACTACATCCTGGATCATTAGACCAGAACCCACACAGTGTAATCCCTCTCCCTGTTCCTCTCAGAGGAGAGTGGAGGCAGAGGGTTGGAGGAGATTGAGGTGGGAGCTGAAGATATCATGTCTTTAATGAGCACACTGCACACCTACGGCTCCTTGTGAATCAGGTCAGTGGTCCATGCCTCTCTCAGCCTCTTACTGTAGCCTCTACACCACTGCCTCATTCTGCCTCTTCCTCTATAGCCAGCTAATACTGAGTAAAAACATTACCCTGCTGAATGTGTAAATATCTAAAAACTTTCTATCAAAAGAAAATAGATATCTTCCAAGATACTCCCAAAATAATTTTAAACACCATTCAAAGCAAGAGTGGAGAGGGCCAAGAGAATCCCCGAGGCCAAGAGAATCCCCGAGGTCCAAGAGAATCCCCGAGGCCAAGAGTGGAGAGGGCCAAGAGAATCCCCGAGGCCAAGAGAATCCCCGAGGTCCAAGAGTGGAGAGGGCCAAGAGAATCCCCGAGGCCAAGAGTGGAGAGGGCCAAGAGAATCCCCGAGGCCAAGAGAATCCCCGAGGTCCAAGAGTGGAGAGGGCCAAGAGAATCCCCGAGGTCCAAGAGAATCCCCGAGGTCCAAGAGTGGAGAGGGCCAAGAGAATCCCCGAGGTACCTACTTTTATCAAAGTTTCATAATTCATATTTCTTTGAATACTATCTTTTCAGATGTCTTTGAAGACAAAATCCTTCTTTACTTTGTCTCGTCAACCTAGGTAGGTAGCTAGGTGACAGGGAACTGGACTGGGAGCAACCCTCACCAGTCTCTCCATAGCAGTGCTGCTCCTCAGGCTCATACAGGAACCCCTGGCTGGCTGGAGGAGATCTGAGCAGGAGGAAAGGGGGTGCCTGGTACTGGAGCTGTCAGAGGCACCATGCTGCTATGTAGTGGTGCACTGCAGCGACTGACAGCTTATTGTTCATGTAGCACTCGAGGTGGGCAGACCACCCGGGGAACAGGGTTCAAGCGACAGCCTGGAGCTGTGTGTGTGTGTGTGTGTGTGTGTGTGTGTGTGTGTGTGTGTGTGTGTGTGTGTGTGTGTGTGTGTGTGTGTGTGTGTGTGTGTGTGTCCATGCGTTCAGCCCCCCAAGGGATACCCCATGTTACGGTATAGACCTCAACAGCTAAAGCCACTAAGAGCCAGCAGGGGGAGGGAGGAGGGAAAGAGACCAGCTTGGCTACAATCTGTTCCTGAGTCAACAGACGAGCTCACAGTCTTAAGCTAGCTAGCTCTCTTCCTACCCACTGGGACTCTGAGTAGGGCTGAGATGGGCAGGTCAAAGGCTAGTCATTCTACCCTAGCTCAGACTGACCATGGTGAACAAGCAGATTAACTTCAGATCAGGAAGAGGAGATGGCGGGGGGAGGTCTACTGACTGAGCAAATACTCTATCCAGAGCAGTGTATTTACACCTGGTAATACAACTCTGTCTCTCTATACTGCCTACAAATCTCCCCCTGCGCTTAATAAAGCTGATCGATTGTTCCTTGTTCCTTTAGAATTCTACACCCATCCTCTCTCACCTGAGGATGGAGCCATCTCTGGCAGTACCGATACCCAGCTCCTCTCCCTTTAAGGCCTCTAAATAATGAAAGGCCTTGATGAAAGTAGGAGCACCAGAGAAATGATTAGGCGTGGAAACCTCTGGACCCTGGAAGCCTCCACTCCTCGGAGGGCGACTGACAGGGGCTGAGTAATATTCCTGTTAATTGAGGAGGCTGGCACCCGTTAGCCTCACCAGATTACCAGGAAATATGAGAGCCACTGTCCTCTACCACCAACGCCAATTCTATGCACATTTGTCTGGAGCTGTGTTCTAAAGAGCACTGTAGCATGGAAGCGTGATAATGTAGTGGCTATAGGGAGTGTAATTGAGCCGAGGTGCCAAGCAGGCAGCATGGACAGAGAGACTGTGTCAGTGTGTAGGAAGACTACTCTCTTCAGTGTTCCAGGGAGAGAAACACACTCTATAGTCAAGGTTTAGTAGATCAGGAGAGTGGGTAGCACCAACTCTCCTTAGACTGTTGTTATTGCTCTCACTACCATGTTTCTACCCAACTGCCACAATGCTCTGCAAACAGTCCACATCCCTAACCCACCAAGTTAACACCCACTTTAGATTAAAACACCGAAAGACAACAGGAAACTTTCAGACAATATGTTTTGGACAATGAGTATGTTGAGTTTAGGGGACTGATGCTTCTCAAAGGCTAAATGACTTCTGTGCATGCAGGTTATCTCCCGACACCAGCCCTAGATTGCAGTACCAACCCAACAGGACAGGGGGAGCCCCCAAGCTATCACCCATGCACCCTCGCACCAAAAATAAATACTTACGCCTACTTTCATACATGCTCCTGGACTGGGCCCAGATCTTGAAGGGGTCCGGTTTCCTGTGAACGGTCCCGTCTGCCTGGGGGTCCTGGGTAGGCAAGCCGGGCAGGGGCTGGGAAGGGGGTGGGGGGGCGTTACTCTTGCTGAGAGGGGGGGCCAGGGACGTGTGCACAGGGGAGTCAGTGTGGGTACTCCGGTGGCTGGACACAGAACTGTTCTGACTGTCCTTCCTCGCTAACTGCTGTATGAAGGAGAGTGAGAGAGGGGGAGAAGGAGGGTGATTCGGACAGAAAGGTAGAGAGGGAAAAGGAGGATGGTCAGAAAGAGAGATATTGAGTAAAAAGGAGAGGGATAGAAGGAGTAGGAAAGAGTGGTGAAGAGAAGGGAAATCATTAACAACATATTACGAAGTGAGACAAAATACCACATCTTTAATCAAGGCCAACACATTCTCTAACAATACCGAAAGCATAATCAAGCAGATTTGTTCATGAGATGTATTTCTGAGAAAGCGAAAAATTCACTGTAGTTTCACATAGAGAAATAAAGTCACACTCCTAACAGAAAAAAAACAGAGCTTGGCTGACAAAGTACATAGTTTATTCCTTTTGTTCAACACAGAGCTGAATATTTTAATGGCAAGCCCTATTGCCCGATGCATGAGGAGACATTCAGAGCACATAGCAGTGAGGAGGGTGTTTCAATGAAGGAAGAATACATCATGCAGCACCCATTGCTCTACCATACAACACAGAGCGAGCACACAGGAAGCTTCCTCCCAAGAGATACAGAGAGAGAGTAACAAAGACTGACAGTGGTCTCTAGTCATCACATGATTTCTCCATACTCTACATGGGGCACACAAATACTAAGAAGAGCTGGGCCGTTCTCAAACATCAACCCTTCACAAGCTTGGAACATTTCTCCAATCATGGTAGGCCAAAGATTAAACAATATTTATATTTAATTTGTGTCAATTAGGCAGGTCTAAAATGTCTACAAGAATCGCCCTGCTCCAAGGCTGGCCTAATGCACTAGTCTATTTCCCTAGAATGCATTAAGCCAAGAGAACACGAGAACATGGTGTAGAGAATGAAAACAAATCCAGGAGCAGCCTTGCTCTGCCTACCAATGGATCAACATTACGAAGCATCAAAGCTCCCATCAGGACCAAAACACAGTGAGAGTCCTGACAGAGAAAATCCCTCCACCGCTCCACACCAGCCAACATTAGCACTCCACACAGGAGAGTGGAGAGAGGGACGGATGGAGGAGAATGGAAGGGATGGGTGGATGGAGGAGGTATAGATAATGTCGGTACTCACCAGCCTTGGACTCTTCTTTGCAGGTGCCACCCCTGGGAAGTAATATCCAGTTGGAGATGGAGAGAGAAAAGTGAAAGAGAAAAATTATTAACGACACAAAAATATTTCACCTTCCCCACAGGTTAAAAATAAGAAAAAAACAGAGTTGATAAGATGGGGAACTCCAAACAGGGACTCCATTGGTGCAGCAGCGCAAGCCCGCTCGTCTACGCACAAGTTATCTTCTCCCTCTCTTTCTCTGCCTCGCTCCCTCACATCCACGCGCTGTGTTAAAAGGGGCAGCGCGATCTATCTGCATTAGCAAGCAGCTGACTGCTGCAGCGGAAGAGGGGACAACCCCAAGGGCTAACCAAGCGCTCCGCTTACTAGAACCTGCCTAACCCACTGTCAGAGAGAACGAAAGAGTGTGTGTTTATGTGTGCGTGTGAGAGAGAGAGAGACAGACAAAGGAGTAGAAAGAGAGTGAGAGAGGCAGCTCTGAGCTTCTCCACTGTCATACCCATGGAGAAGGAGTCCAAGATACTGAACATTAAATTATAGGCAACCGTCAGTTCCCCTCTTACTGAGACCATCTTCCTGAGTCCGTTCAGTACGCTGCTCTGCTGATGAAGGCTCCAGCATCTAGTTACAGTCACACAGCTCTCTCCCTCTCTCTCTCTGCTGTGCATCACTACTTCCCGCGATCTTGATTCCCCCCCCCCCTCACCATGCCTCCCCTTCTCTCCCCTCCACCCACACGCTAGTAAACATGCGTGCACACACACAAACTCACGCATGCGCACAAACTCCGCTCTTTCCATTCCTCTCTCATCAATCCGGGTCAGGCTCTGACAGGCAGGGCCAGCATAAATGATATGCTCATATATTAATAGACACCCACACTGGCAGGAATACAATCAGGAATACCAATATCAACATGAACACAAACAGAGAGTAATGGGAGACTAAAATGGAAACAAGCCTAGATCCTCGAATCCCCATTCTGCACAGGGTGAAAAATAGCTGCACAATGTCACAGCAACAGGGGGTGTGTGTGTGTGTGCACATGTACATAATAGTATTTAGCAGAATAAAGATGACAGTGAGTAAAATAACATGTTTTCAGTGAGTAAGAGCCAGGAATGGATTGGAGGGAGCCTGTAACTCTGATCCTGACAGTATTGTGTGTCAATCCTTTAAGGATATCTGGGAGATTCGGGTGGAGTAGGCAGTTCCTTATGGCTCTTATCCCCACAACATCTGCATTCAACAGCCACAGAAATGTGGTCCACAGTCCAGCCACCTCTACAGCATGTTCCCCGATATCTCCTCTCCCATCACTAATCATATAAACAAATCCCGCTCTTCTCTTATCCCTTACCTGCTCCCCTCCCCTATACCCCTCTTCTGCCAGCGTATCGCAGCCACCCCCGACTCCAATCCCTGAACCCAGGAGTCAGACAGAGACAGGTTAAGGGAGTCTTATCGATGCAGCGTACAGCATAATCCCCATCCATCCTGTTAAATACACACAGGGGGACACGCATGGCTGGTTCTCACACTGATGGACTGAGCAGGAGAGAGGAAACACTGTTTATCATAAGGATTTAGGTTAATGATCATCTGAAAACAGCCTAATGCCACTTCAGTTGAAGCCCTCAGACCTCATGAAGGTTGTAGTGGTCACTATGTTTATACCCCCACAGATAGAGGCTGCTCAGTTCAGTCAGAGGACGCTGGCCACAGCAGCTGCTAAACAGAGACCATCACTGAGGAGATAATTATGTCCAGAGGGTGGTGGGGTACACTGGACCCACGTCCATGCCCCCCTCCTCCATCTGAGCTCAGAGGGATGAATTCCGACAGCCCAGCCCATCAGTCAGCACGTCGACAGCAACAGGCGCACAGGGGACTGACAGACGGTCTCTTGGCAACGGTTGCCTCGGAAGGCCAGCCCAGGCTGTTCCATTATGTACAGTGGAGACTGAGCCACATGTCATTCATGTACAAATAGGCTGTCATAGACGTGACTGCAATGACCAATGCAGGGATTTATTTACTCAGCAGCACCAATGTATAGGAGATGGGATTGAAAGTGACATAGGTGCAACCCCAGTCTTGTGACATGGCAAAGGTGACCAGGAAAAGGTGCAGATGTCAGCAACGTGGTGTTTAATCACACACCCAGAGCAAAGAAAAAGCATCCTGTGCTGCAGTAATACAATGTTTCCATGTTTTGTCTGTCAGAGGCTTATGCAGTAGCTTACGATGCTGAGCAGAAATGACAATTTTGTCCTTTTGTCAGTCATGTCCCTCCTGGCATTTAGAGAGAATAGGATGAGGGGTGACCCACTCCCTACCCATCCACACACACACCACCCACCGGTAGAGGAGCCCCACTGCAGAGTGCTGCACAGTATTGTCATGGAAACAAAGGAAGGCAAGATGGCTGAGATTTACGACTCCCCCTTCAGGCATGAGGGTGTGAAGAGACAGGGAGGAGGGGGAGAAGGAGGGGGGACTCACCTTGTCCTTGTTATGCCAGTATCTCTGACTCGCCCACAAACAAAGCCAGGCGCCCAAAAGCGCAATGCGTTGCCAAGCTGCTGGCATGCTATTCCTTGATCATTGCATTTCTGTAGAATTTCTCTGCAATGCTGTACGTTATCAGCGCCAAACGTGAAGTCAGCAAATTTTTATGCAAAGCGTGCAAAAAGGTGCTGCATCCAGCCTTTACATTAAATCAATTCCTTTTGTCTGTGTGACCCCATCGTTGCCATTCGTCTCAGGTTGGGTGTGTTTGTGTCTTGTCAGAAGACACTGATCTGTGTTACTGTGACAGGAGCAGCGTTTACAAAGCCTGCGTTCCACTCTAAGCAGCAGAACATCTACAGCAGGGTGGAGATAAGAGATGTCTCCTTCCTAGCAGCACTCTGGCTGCTCTTCTACAACGGCCCAATGCTGAGAAGAAACAACCATCTTACACTCTGCTCTGTCGGAGAGGAACAGTCCGTCACTCTCCACAGCGCAGGGAGAAGACACAGAGGAAAGAGTATTGGCTAGAATATTAGCCTTGTCAGACATTGGCTTATAGACCTTCGAACCCTCTTAATGAGACACAAAACATCCCACAAACAGAGACAAAGTGAAAACAGCATCTGCAGATCTGCAGGTGTGGACTACATAGGTCATTTTGCTTCAGCCCACTAGCATGAAGCAACAGCGTAGTAGTGGATATTTGGGTAATCAGGGTTCTTCTTCTTCTCTGGGATTTGGTTGGCGAATCGCCAACCGGATCGCCAAAACTTTTCGGTGCATACACCGCCACCTACTGTACTGGTGTGTGAGGCCATTAACGTCCTACCTACAGTACATTCAATTCTTTGATACGGTAATACAAAATTGGGGAAAAGGAAAATTGCCCTGCCAACTATTAGCCCTCTCTACAAAACCCACCACACCATTCCACTATTCAACCCTATCTAGTCCTACTCGGTCTGAGAGGACAGAACACTACCACTTCAACACCCCCTGCCAGCTGTTCTGCAGTAAATCCTCTCAATCCCAAGTACGTCTCTGCCCCTGCCACCACAATTTTCAAACCATTTCTGCAGTACAACTGACAACCATGGCTATAAATGCTGAAAAGCCCACCTTACTGAAGCACATATTCTTCCCATCACTCTCTCTTGATCTCCGCCTACTCACAGGAATCCTCTCAGGATCCCTCACCCTGTACCCATCATCCTTTACCATTCTCTTCACTGCTACACTTTCTGTACAACTCTAACCCTGGCGACCTCAATCTGCCTTTCTCTCACCGGACACCTCCGATCTCCAGGCCCATGGGAACCCCCACATCTAACACACATAACTTGTTCCACCGATACCACACATTCCTTCATCTCATGCCTTCCTGCATACTTCTCACATCTAGGCATTTCTCTCCTACACACTGCTGCAACATGGTAAATCAGGGTTTTTTTCTGGATCACAATGCTGCTTAGGTGGGCGTGGCAGTGGGTGTGGCCAATGGCTCAGTCACCAACTGATGATTTTACTCTGGGACGCAGAGACAAAATGTTGCTGATTTAAAGCTAATTTCCTGCAATTTTGCCATGAGGTAGACAAAAAATATCCTGTAATTCTACACATTTTGCCATGTCCTAAGGCCATCTGAGTGACTCAAACATTATAACAAAATCAATGGGGTCCACACCATGACAAAAATACGCATCCCCTTCGGAATTTTAGATTCTCCCTGACTGTCTAGTTTTTATTTTGGTGATTGTTAGTTCTCAAAGATGATCATATTTCAAAATATACACTCACCGGCCAAGTGTATTAGGTACACCACCACATTCACCAAAATGGATGGCTCCTACAGACAGCGAGTCACATGGCCGTGGCTTGCTATATAAAGCAGGCAGACAGGCATCATGACATTCAGTTACTGTTTGATTGTGCGTTACAATGGGCAAAACAAGTGACCTAAGCGACTTTAAAGTTGGTGATCGTCGGTGCCAGGTGCACCGGATCCAGTATCTCAGAAACAGCCGCCATCCTTGGCTTTTCACACACGACAGTATCTAGGTTTTACCAAGAATGGTGCGATAAACAAAAACGTCCAGTCAGCGGCAGTCCTGTGGGCGAAAACAGCTCGTTGACAAGAGGTGGAATGAGAATGACAAGAATCATGCAAGCTAACAGGCAGAACACAAACAGACAGATAACGGCGCAGTACAACAGTGATGTGCAGAAAGGAATCTTGGAACGCACAACTCCTCGATCCTTGTCATGGATGGCCTATTTCGGCTGACAACCACACCAGTTTCCACACCTTTCAGCTAAAAACAAGAAGATCATGGGCATTAATGAGAAGTTGGTCCTCCGTTTGCTGCTATAACAACCTTCACTAGTTGTTGGAACATTGCCGTGGGAACTTGATTCCATTCAGCCAAAGAGCACTAGTGAGGTCGGGCACTGATGTTGGGCGATTAGGCCTGTCTCGCAGTCAGCTTTCTAATTCACCCCAAGGGTGTTTGATGGGGTTGAGGTCAGGGCTCTGTGCAGGCCAGTCAAGTTCTTCCATACCGATCTCGACAAACATTTCTGTATGGACCTTGCTTTGCGCACGGAGACATTGTCATGCTAAAACAGGAAAGGGCCCTCCCCCTACTGTTGCCACAAAGTTGGAAGCACAGAATGGTCTAGAATGCCATTGTATGCTGAAGCATTAAGATTTCCCTTCACTGGAACTAAGGGGCCTAGCCCAAACCATGAAAAACAGCCTCAGACCATTATTTCTCCTCCACTAAACTTTACAGTTGGCACTAAGCATTGGGGGAGGTAGCGTTCTCTTGGCATCGGAATGGTGAAGCGTTTTTCATCACACCAGAGAACGCATTTCCACTGTTCCAGAGTAAAATGGTGGCGAGCTTTACACCACTCCAGCCGACGCTTGCGCATGGTAAGCTTAGGCTTGTGTGCGGCCACTCTGCCATGGAAACCCATTTCATGAAGCTCCCGATGAACAGTTCCTGTGCTTACGTTGCTTCCAGAGGCAGTTTGGAACTTGGTAGTGAGTGTTGCAGCCGAGGACAGATTATTTTTACACGCTGCGCACTTCAGCACCCGGCGGACCCGTTCTGTGAGCTTGTGTGGCCTACCACTTTGCGGCTGAGCCGTTGTTGCTCCTAGACCTTTCCACTTCACAATAACAGCACTGACAGTTGACTGGGGCAGCTCTAGCAGGGCAGAAATTTGACAAACTGACTTGTTGGAAAGGTACCATCCTATAACGGTGCCACGTTGAAAGTCACTGATCTCTTCAGTAAGGCCATTCTACTGCCAATGTTTATCTATGAATATTGCATGGCTGTGTGCTCAATGTTATACACCTTACAGCAACGGGTGGGGCTGAAATAGCTGAATCCACTGATTTGAAGGGGTGTCCACATAACCACATACTTTTGTATATGTTGTGCACTTTATATCTGGTTTTAGTTGTTTAAGTTTATACTGAAACTATTTCATATTCATTTTGACAAAATAAACACTTAGGCAGCCCACCCAAGACTTTTTATGCAGAAAAAAACCTGGATATTATCAGACTGGCAAACATCTGCTGTACGTAGTCTTAATCCCTGCTGGTCATGTCAGTCTCTGACCCAGTCCGTCCTCCTCCTCTGATCCTCTGACATCCCTACATCCTTTCTCCCCATCTGTTTTCTCCTCCTCTGATCCTCTGACATCCCTACATCCTTTATCCCCTCTCTTTCCTCTCATCTGTTTTCTCCTCTGATCCTCTGACATCCCTATATCCTTTATCCCCTCTCTTTCCTCTCATCTGTTTTCTCCTCCTCTGACATCCCTACATCCTTTATCCCCTCTCTTTCCTCTCATCTGTTTTCTCCTCTGATCCTCTGACATCCCTATATCCTTTATCCCCTCTCTTTCCTCTCATCTGTTTTCTCCTCCTAGATGTCCCTACATCCTTTCTCTCCTCTCATCTGTTTTCTCCTCCTCTGATCCTCTGACATCCCTACATCCTTTCTCCCCTCTCTTTCCTCTCATCTGTTTTCTCCTCCTCTGTGGTGGTTGAGATGCTAAGCCATAACAACAGCAGCAGATTGCCTGTGGTGGTGTATTGTCCAATATTCCCAGCCTAACAAACAGGTGAATGAATGCCTTTAAAGCACCGGAATGGGACTCTGACAAGTCGACATAAATAGGTTAAATTATCTGGGCGAATAATGAGTGAGGCTATAGAGGGCTAGAGCTAGCCTAGCTCTCAGCTATTCTCCCCACAGTGGCTCTGCATGGCCTGCAAATTAATACAACAGATGCTGTCTGCACCACCTCTCCCATCCCTGCAGACTACTGACTGGTACACCCATTCACAGACTAGCTTCAAGTAAATTACCGGGAAGCGTTAGTCTTTTGGGGCTAGAATGAATTATGTCAGCAAATCAGAATGTCTCAAAAGATAGGTGAGAGAAATGAGCACATTAGACAAATGGAGGGATTGACATCATAATGGCTACTTTGATGAAAGCTAGAAATCACATTGCCTGGCCTCAAGAAGACAAAAGAAGAATCCAGTGAGAATCTAGTGTTGTGTTGCGGAGCCAGTGAGCTAACCTGCAGTGTTGAGGGACTCTCCCAGAGATGGGAGAGGAGGTGAGCAGTGTTGCTTGCACAGGTCTTAATGTCCTGAGATCCCCGGGATTGGACTGTATACTGTACATGTGGGCAGGGATATGTACACATTGGCAGGGGGTGCGGTGGGAAATGAGAAGGGGCCAGATTTCTGCCAATTAGAGGTTCCCTCTGGCAAAAGGTTGCAATTGGATGTTTGGCCTGGACTGGTGACAGTCTCACGCACACAGACAGACAGACAGACATAGTGAGCAGAGGAGCACAGAGCAAAGTAATTAAGACAGACCTGCTCGATCCTGCTTTCTGCGGAAGGGGCAGCCGATGTCTAAGCTGTCTGATCCACACACACAAACACAACCCCGGAGCAGATCTCAGAATGAGGGGTCTGCCTGGAGAGCCAGGATCACTGAGAGAGCAGTGCTCTATGACATGTCATATAGCCATAGATAATGAAAATGTCATATTTGTACTACACATACATGACACTCATATAGGTTCACCACATGTTTCGAAGCAATCCTCTGCTGAGCAGTCCTCTCCTTTCCAGAGTAGTGGCACACTGCTCTTTGTTAAAGAAACTGACAACAGCAGTAAAATGTGCCTTAATAATATCAGTCTTCCATCCATCACACAGTGAGGAATGATCCTCTCTAACCGCCCCACCCGCGCTGCTCTCCGCTCTCTGGTTCAGGGAGCCCCGGTTAAACCAACAAACATTTTGTTTTATTAACCATCCATAAAAAGCAGAGCATTATGGCTGTAGCGCTGTATAATGGTGGTCATTATTAAAGCAACGTAGGAAGAGGGGAGCAGTTTGTGAGAGCAGAATGCTCAGCCAATGTCCTGTTCTGTTTCTGAACACTTAGCTTTACACGGCTGATGTTCAGGTCTTTCAGTTCCACAAATTCAGCTCCAATGCCAGTTAAGACCACTCTGTATGTCTGTGGAAATACTCCAATTACATGTCTCTCTCAGTGTGAGTCAGGGCTCTTTGTGAAGGTGGGTTCTTGGTAGTGGGTACTGCCTGGAGATTGGAGTGAGAGACCAAAGTTCAATCATCCCCCTCATGCACTGCATCTTCTATTCAGATCTTTGTGAGACAGATTTTCTAATCATACAATCTGTGTCAAAAGCCCGGCCCTAAGTTCTCATTAGAACGTTTAACTGACACACAGACAGTCTCATCCACGCATGCATGCATGAACTATGTGGGTGCCACAGGGTTCAATTCTCGGGATGACTCTTTTCTCTGTATATATCAATGATGTCGCTCTCGCCGCTGGTGATTCTCTGATCCACCTCTACGCAGACTACAACATTCTGTACACAGTTGAAGTCGGAAGTTTACATACACCTGA
This sequence comes from Salmo trutta, assembly GCF_901001165.1. Taxonomy (NCBI): domain Eukaryota; kingdom Metazoa; phylum Chordata; class Actinopteri; order Salmoniformes; family Salmonidae; genus Salmo; species Salmo trutta. The sequence goes on along the minus strand of NC_042970.1, from coordinate 23,988,523 downwards.
GCCAAATTCATTTAAACTCAGTTTTTCAAAACTCCTGACATTTAATCTTTGTTAAAATTCCCTGTCTTAGGTCAGTTAGGATCACCACTTTATTTTAAGAATGTGAAATGTCAGAATAATAGTAGAGAGAATGATTTATTTGAGCTTTTATTTCTTTCATCACATTCCCAGTGGGTCAGAAGTTTACATACACTCAATTAGTATTTGGCAGCATTGCCTTTAAATTGTTTAACTTGGCTCAAACGTTTCAGGTAGCCTTCCACAAGCTTCCCACAATAAATTGGGTAAATTTTGGCCCATTTGTCCTGACAGAGCTGGAGTAACTGAGTCAGGTTTGTAGGCCGCCTTGCTCGCACACGCTTTTTCAGTTTTGGAAGTATGCTTGGGGTCATTGTCCATTTGGAAGGCCCATTTGCGACCAAGCTTTAACTTCCTGACTGATGTCTTGAGATGTTGCTTCAATATATCCACATAATTTTCCTACCTCATGATGCCATCTATTTTGTGAAGTGCACCAGTCCCTCCTGCAGCAAAGCACCCCCACAACATGATGCTGCCACCCCCATGCTTCACGGTTGGGATGGTGTTCTTTGGCTTGCAAGCCTCCCCCTTTTTCCTCCAAACATAACGATGGTCATTATGGCCAAAGAGTTCTATTTGTGTTTCATCAGACCAGAGGACATTTCTCCAAAAAGTCAATCTTTGTCCCCATGTGCAATTGCAAACCATAATCGTAACCGTAAACCATCTTCACAAGGTCCTTTTCTGTTGTTCTGGGATTGATTTGCACTTTTCGCACCAAAGTATGTTAATCTCTAGGAGACAGAACACATTCCTGAGCGGTATGACGGCTGCGTGGTCCCATAGTGTTTATACTTGTGTACTATTGTTTGTACAGATGAACGTGGTACCTTCAGGCATTTGGAAATTACTCCCAAGGATGAACCAGACTTGTGGAGGTCTACAATTTCTTTATGAGGTCTTGGCTGATTTCTTTTGATTTTCTCATGATGTCAAGCAAAGAGGCACTGAGTTTGAAGGTAGGCCTTGAAATACATCCACAGGTACATCTCCAATTGACTCAAATTATGTCAATTAGCCTATCTGAAGCTTCTAAAGCCAAGACATAATTTTCTGGAATTTTCCGAGCTTTTTAAAGGCACAGTCAACTTAGTGTATGTAAACTTCTGACCCACTGGAATTTTGATGCAGTGAATTACAAGTGAAATAATCTGTCTGTAAACAATTGTTGGAAAAATTACTTGTGTCATGTACAAAGTAGATGTCCTAACTGACTTGCCAAAACTATAGCTTGTTAACAAGAAATTTGTGGAGTGGTTGAAAAACGAGTTTCAATGACTCCAACCTAAGTGTATGTAAACTTCCGACTTCATCTGGCCCTTCTTTGGACACCATGTGTTAACAAACCTCCAAACGAGCTTCAATGCCATACAACACTCCCTCCGTGGCCTCCAACTGCTTTTAAGTGCTAGTAAAACTAAATGCATGCTCTTCAACATATTGCTGCCCACACCGGCCCACCCGACTAGCATCACTACACTGGACGGTTCTGACTTAGAATATGTGGACAACTACAAATACCTAGGTGTCTGGTTAGACTGTAAACTCTCCTTCCAGACTCACATTAAGCATCTTCAACCTGGACCTCCCGGGTGGCGCAGTGGTCTAAGGCACTGCATCGCAGTGCTAGCTGTGCCACCAGAGACTATGGGTTCGAGCCGAGGCTCTGTCGCAGCCGGCCGCGACCGGGAGACGAAAAATTGGCCTAGCGTCGTCCGGGTTAGGGAGGGTTTGGCCGGCAGGGATATCCTTGTCTCATCGCGCACTAGCGACTCCTGTGGCGGGCCAGGCGCAGTGCACCCTGACCAGGTCGCTAGGTGTACAGTGTTTCCTCTGAAACATTGGTGCGGCTGGCTTCCGGGTTGGATGCGCGCTGTGTTAAGAAGCAGTGCGGCTTGGTCGGGTTTTGTTTCGGAGGACGCTTGGCTCTCGACCTTCGCCTCTCCCGAGTCCATGCGGGAGTTGTAGCGATGAGACAAGACAGTAACTACTAACAATTGGATACCACAAAATTGGGGAGAAAAAGAGGGTAAAAAAAAGCATCTCCATTCTAAAATGTTATCTAGAATCAGCTTCCATACGAGGGTATGCCAAACATACCCTCGTAAAACTGACTATCCTACCGATCTTTGACTTTGGCGATGTCATTTACAAAATAGCCTCCAACACTCTACTCAACAAACTGGATGTAGTCTATCACAGTGCCATCCGTTCTGTCACCAAAGCCCCATATACTACCCACCACTGCAACCTGTATGCTCTCGTTGGCTGGCCCTCGCTACATAGTCGTCGCCAAACCCACTGGCTCCAGGTCATCTATAAGTCTTTGCTAGGTAAAGCCCTGTCTTATCTCAGCTCACTGATCACCATAGCAACACTCACATGTAGCACGCGTTCCAGCAGGTATATTTCACTGGTAATCCCCAAAGCACACCGAACTACCATATCGTTATTATAATTTTTTTGCTCCTTTGCACCTCACTCCAGTGTTTAATTGCTAAATTGTAATTATTTTGCCACTATGGCCTATTTATTGCCTTACCTCCCTAATCTTCTACATTTGCACACACTGTACATAGATTTTTCTATTGTGTTATTGACTAACTCTGTGTTGTTGTTTTTGTCGCACTGTTTTGCTTTATCTTGGCCAGGTCGCAGTTGTAAATGAGAACTTGTTTTCAACTAGCTTACCTGGTTAAATAAATGTGAAATAAAAATAAAATAAAATGAACGCACGCACGCACACACACGTACATCACAGCTAGGATGGAAGAAATTTTGACACCACAATTTGATCTCAATGCAACTTTGTGTGATACCTATAAAGTAACAGACACAGACTATAGTGTAAACAGTGTATGTCAGAGAGAGAGAGAGAGAAAAATAAAGAGAGAAAGACAGAGAGAAAGACAGAGAGAGAGACAGAGAGAGAGACAGAGAGAGAGACAGAGAGAGAGACAGAGAGAGAGACAGAGATATTAAAAAGGCACAGAGAGCGAGAGAGTGAGAGGGAAAGAGAGAGACAGTGTGACAGAAATGAGACAGTAACACAGAAAGACCCACAGGAGGAACTGAGGAACCCAGCTACATATTCATGAGACTTTCTGACCTGGAACAAGATCTACGCTTTCTCTCTTTACTGCTCTGGATTTTCTCTCACTCTCCAAATGTCTCTTCCACTAACAATCTCTGCAACCATCTCTCACATTCTTTCGGTATTCATATTATCTCCATTCACTCCCTAACTTCCCTGTGTTCCTTCTATCTAGCTCTTTAGTATCTCTATGTTTTCCACATAAACTAGATTACCATCTCCCCCTCAACTTTCCATGCCTAGTTAAACAACTGTTAAATGTAAAAAATATATATAATAAAAATAACACAGGCCTTGTTTTAGGGCTAACCTTAACCCTACCCATTTTTTGTGTGTGAATTTTTTGCATGTTTTAGCAACTTCCGGATTCATGACAATGGTGATGGAGAGAAGAGTAAGAGGCAGGCTTGCCAATTAGAACTCAGATCTCAGCATGTCGTGGGTCTATGTCTTACCTCCACCTATCAGATCTCAGCATGTTGTGGGTCTATGTCTTACCTCCACCTATCAGATCTCAGCATGTCGTGGGTCTATGTCTTACCTCCACCTATCAGATCTCAGCATGTCGTGGGTCTATGTCTTACCTCCACCTATCAGATCTCAGCATGTCGTGGGTCTATGTCTTACCTCCACCTATCAGATCTCAGCATGTCGTGGGTCTATGTCTTACCTCCACCTATCAGATCTCAGCATGTCGTGGGTCTATGTCTTACCTCCACCTATCAGATCTCAGCATGTTGTGGGTCTATGTCTTACCTCCACCTATCAGATCTCAGCATGTCGTGGGTCTATGTCTTACCTCCACCTATCAGATCTCAGCATGTCGTGGGTCTATGTCTTACCTCCACCTATCAGATCTCAGCATGTTGTGGGTCTATGTCTTACCTCCACCTATCAGATCTCAGCATGTTGTGGGTCTATGTCTTACCTCCACCTATCAGATCTCAGCATGTTGTGGGTTTGTCTTACCTCCACCTATCAAATCTCAGCATGTTGTGAGGCTGTCTTACCCTTGCCTCTCTGCACCAGCATGCTGACCTCACTTCCTTTGGGGCACTTGCTGAGCAGGTCCACCACTTGGTTGTGGCTCATGCTCTGGACATTCCTCTTGTTCACCTCCACGATAATGTCCCCCTCCTTCAGGCCCCTGCAGCGGGGGTAGTCCACTATCTGTTTGACCCTCTGTCCTCCCCCTGCAGGGCTGTCTGCAATGGTGAATCCAAAGCCTTTGTCTCCCTTCTCCATGTGCACTGTGATCAGCTCCGGCTGCGTCGCTATGGATGACGCCAGCGTCACAGAGTCGCTGAGGTAACCGTGCGAGCTGTTGGACGCCACCTCGGCGGAGGAGGGACTGTGTGGTCTCGACTCCCTCATGCCATTAACGGGGCCTCCAGTATGGCTGCCGTGGCTGGACGGGGAGTCGTAGCTATCCTGGCCATTGACGATGATGGGCTCCTTGTCCACGATGGCCACGGAGGTCACCATGCTGGTGTTGGGGTCGTCGGGGTCAAAAGGAAGGGGGTAGCCGCGGCACAGCTCCAGGTTGACCATGGAGCCAATATGGATGGACTGGAAGACCTTCACCACCTGGGCATGGGTGTAGCCTAGCACGCACGTGTCATTGACACTCACGATCACGTCACCTGGGGGAAGAGAAGAAGAAATGAATGTCGAATAATTAGCTCCATGTCAAAAACTAAAATCTTGGATGTAACACAAACTGTAGAACGCCTACAGTACACTATAAAACCTACACCAGTCAAGTGTCACCAATCCGGATCCTGGAGAGCACCAGATTCAGCTAATAAACCAATCAATCAACCTTGATTAGTCAATTGTTTTAGTGCGGATTGGAACAAAAGCCTGCACACTCTGTAGCTCTTAAGGAGTTGGAGAACACCTCTTAATAATGACAGGGAACGATAGAGCGGCGGCCCACCTGTCTCCATCTTGCCGTCGAGGGCAGCAGGCCCGTCCAAAACCAGACTCTTGATCTGAAGGAACTCATCAGGCTCATCACCTCCGACTACGGTGAAGCCGAACCCCCGGTGGCTCTTCCTCAGTTTGGTGTTGATGAAGGTTCCCTTTAGCTCTGCTGGGTTCCGCGTGAAGAAGGGCTTCCCTCCTGAGGAACACACACACACACAAGCCTTACACACCTTTCATAAGAACACATTGATCTCATGTGCTGTGCTAGCCAAAGAAGGAGGGGCTATCCTACACAGTCTTGGCTCGGGATCAGTGAGGGCTCTGTGAGAGATATGTTGGTGTGACAAGCTCCATGAATCGTAAAGAGACTGATTATGATTGATAGATTAATTAGGCTAAGAGGGATTCAAAGAGCTAGGGGGTACCAGCCTGTCTATGCCTGAGAATGGGGGTAATCCTATGGTAAATCCCCCAGACTGTGCCCCAGCCTCAGTCTATGAGGCTGCTATCCGCTATGGAGAGCTACACTTTTGGGTAGAGAGGGAGAGGGGGAGAGAGGGAGGGGCAGAGAGAGAGGACGGGGTAGAGAGAGTGTGAGAGGCAGAGAGAGTGAAAGATAGACAGAGAGAGAGGAGATAGGGGTTGAGGGAGTAAATTGATGAGGAACAGGAAACACATCCACAATGTTGCAGAGAGAAATGGACCAATGGACCAATACCCTAGGATATTAACCTGGCCAGGACTTACGTTTGGGCCCGATGAGGGGTGGCAGTGGGGGTCCAGCCTGGGGATCCCTGTAGGTTTCCTGGTGGTTGGCGGTATAGCTGGCCAGCGGGGCACCAGCCAGGGTGGCGTCCTCTATCCATTCTGGAACAGCAAAAGGCATACTTCCTGTCTCTGGTGCCTGTACAGTTACACCGATTCCTTATGGTTCCCCACAATGGGTGGCTAGGAAACTACTGTACTGCAATGAGCCACAATGGCTGCCAATGAAAGTAATACCACGTAATCCAATCTCTGACAGATCTAAATGACAGCCTCACTGTGTAATGTTTCAGAGGCTTAAGTCTTCATTAATATTCTCAGTATCAAGATTCAATCAATGAAAGAGTAAAAGTCTTCACAGATATTGAGCGTAAAGAGATATTGAGCTTAAAGGAGGAAAAGGCAGCAAGTAATCAAGTCAGAAGCGTATTTAGCTGAGCCTGCAGAAGAGGGGATCAATAGCCTGGTCCCTAGTGGTGTGACCTGCATGTCTAGGGAAAATCTGAGTGACATTGTACATCTAATATAGAGAGAGGTAAACCCAGGGCACATTCGGACTTAAACCACTTGTCCTGAAAAACCTTTCACTGGGAGAGCAAGACCCAGAAAGAATTCAAATATAGGGATACATTTACATTGCTGTAAAACACTCTTCAATGTTTAATTGTCAAACCCAAACTTACCTAGAACTGCACACTTCCAAAATTATTCACATAAGCACAAATCCTTCGGAGAGAGAATCAGTGACACTTAAAACATTGCCAAATTAAACCAAAAAGACCTCTCTTCAAGGCCATTAAAATAAATCATAGGTATGCCTTTATGGTTTCTCGACAGCAAATCATAAAGCGCCAGAAGCAGAGTAGAGCAGAGCAGAGCAGAGCAGCAGGACAAAGAGACAGATAGGCACAATCACAGACATGAAGAAAGAAAAGAATGACGCCCGGCAGGGCTGGAAACGAACCTTGGATGTAGCGCTCACCTTCTGGTGGCTGCTGTTGCTCGAGCTGCTTCAGCCGCTTAGCCTCCAGTATAGGGTTCTCATACTGGGTCTTCCTGTTAATGTGACTGAGAGAGGGATGAAGAGAGGGAGGGAAAAGCAGAGAATGAGACAGAAAGGAAGAAAGAGATAGAGAAAGATAATTGAGTCAGTGAAAAGTAGAGAGTAAGTAAGAACAAGGGGGATAAGAACAGGAAAGAAATGAGACCAAAAAGAAAAAGAAAAAAGAACAGAAGAAAGCCAAGGGGATCAGGCAAGGGATGGAGAAGGGATAAAGAAAGAGGAAGATTGAGTTACAGAGAGGCAGTGATGAAAGAGTGAACACAACACACAGATAGACAAAGTCTCTGGTGGCCTATGCTCCAGGAGCCAAGGGCTTAAGTCACAGAAGTCAAGTCTGGTACAGACAATGCTCTGGTGGATCAGAGGAGACAGAGACGACAAGGCCTGAATATCAACAGCATCACACAATCACTGAGGAGCACTGCTTCAGGAGGTTAACACCACCACCACCTCATACCACAACCCGACAAGGAATTAAAGGAGCAGTACACCGTAAGGAAATTACACTTCAAACAGTATGGAAACATTATGCAATTATGCATTAAACAGGAAACAATAGGAATAATGTATATTGAAAAATCTCAGACAACAAAACTGGGCATCTGCCTCTAAGGTATTGCTTTGAACAACATCAAAACATATGCATGTATTGCTATTAATGCACAGCTCCAAGGGTCTCGCACTAGATGAGAAACCCCGTGTCTAAATCATCATGACGACAACAAAATGTCCTATAATCCCCAAAACATCCTGCATTTGATGTTGTTTTGCAATGTTCTGGGGCACTGCTCAGTGTTAAATGCATTGTAAATGTACAGTACAGTGAGGCCATTTTAAATGCGACAGATGTGTGTGTGTGTGTCACCACTTACTCCACATAGTAAACACCATAGACTGGGTCATCTATTTTCTCCCAGCCTGTTGGCAGCTCTGGAAGAGAGGTAGAGAGAGGAGGAAACGACACGTTGTTAGAGATAGTGCTCATTGTTAAGACAGAAGGTCACTGAATACCTTTTCCTACCACACACAGCCTGTCAGTCACCGGGGAGTGAACAGCACTCCAGAGGCTGTCTGGACCTGGCTCTTGGCTCCTGGCAGGACACGGCTGACATTTAACACATCAGATAGACACTACGGGGGGATTTGACCGATCATGATCAACACCAGACGCTCAGATGGAGAAGAGGAGCTGGCGGTATGTGTGTGTGGTGGTCTAAATGTCAATTTTGGTTTAAAAATGTGTGGTTTAAATACGTCACGTGAAGATATATTTTCTTATTGTTCATGGCAGTAAGGGAATCTGATGTACAATGTTGACCGACGTTGTTGATGTAGATGTGGTGTGTATATAATGGTATTCAATGTTGTCCTTGATTGTTTTATCACAGTCTGTCACATGGCATTGTAGAACTTCACGAACTCGATCATGTATTTATTCACCGCGGTCGAATTCATTAATGATGAGTTGTGTAAGAGGATGTTTTTATTTTTGTGTGTAACCAGGGACACTCACATGTATATCTTCCATGACATCGATGCTGACAATGAACGCCATAAATGGCCTGACCACAATGCCATAAAATGAGACCAAATAAATGAGGACTGATTAGATAGAGACATGCATTAGTCATCTGTGAAGCTGCTGTAAAGGCTGCTACATTGATACAGTCTCAGTATGTCTCAGTACGGCAGAGCAACTCATTATCTCTCCATACAGAGTAGTGTGATTAAAACAGCAGAGATGGAGTTAGCTAGCTACTGTACCAATGGCTATAGGGAAATGTCAGAGTGCTGTAATTGGTTACAAACAGATGTGTATAACTGAGTCCTCCGCTGTACAGTATCAGTCCTGCATCTCATTAGCCTCAGCCTATTACCTCAGCCTATTTTCTGACGAGTGGTGTACACATTCCCTCCGCCAGCTTTAGAGGATTTGGAGTCAAGGTGTTAAGCTGGGAGAGTGACGGCAAGGAATTAGGGGGTTGTGTTATGGTTGGAACATCCACAATACAAGGACAAGGCTTTAATATTGTCAGATGTTCTGAAGGGAAACATTATACTTTGAGCCAGCAGCACATCACTCACTGTAAATTAGAATCACTCTGTATTTCTTTTTTAATGTACTTTATTTATAGATTTTCAGATTTGAGAACAAAAAGAAAAACAGAGAACAAACCCAACCCCTCATTCACCCACCCACCCATACAGCCATCCCCCCAACCCAACCCTTCCTCCCATCCCTTCCTCCCATCCCCCAACCCAACCCATCCCTTCCTCCCATCCCCCCAACCCAACCCATCCCTTCCTCCCATCCCCCCAACCCAACCCATCCCTTCCTCCCATCCCCCAACCCAACCCATCCATTCCTCCCATCCCCCCAACCCAACCCATCCCTTCCTCCCATCCCCCCAACCCATCCATTCCTCCCATCCCCCCAACCCATCCATTCCTCCCATCCCCCCAACCCAACCCATCCCTTCCTCCCATCCCCCCAACCCATCCATTCCTCCCATCCCCCCAACCCATCCATTCCTCCCATCCCCCCAACCCAACCCATCCATTCCTCCCATCCCCCCAACCCAACCCATCCATTCCTCCCATCCCCCCCAACCCATCCATTCCTCCCATCCCCCCAACCCATCCATTCCTCCCATCCCCCCAACCCAACCCATCCATTCCTCCCATCCCCCCAACCCAACCCATCCATTCCTCCCATCCCCCCAACCCAACCCATCCATTCCTCCCATCCCCCCCAACCCATCCCTTCCTCCCATCCCCCCAACCCAACCCACCCATCCCTCCCATCCCCCCAACCCAACCCATCCATTCCTCCCAAGACACATCCCTCCCTCCCGCTCTCACCCATCCACCCACCCACCAGTGGCTGTATTTCTAAAGGAGATCCTGCCTGTGTGTTATTATTGCTGGGTGCCAGAGCCATCACGTCACTGCTGGCCTTGCTGATACTGAGTGGGTATAGTGGGAGGAATCTGACACTTCAAAAAGAGCTCCCCCTCTCCACGCTCCCCCGACGACCCCCACGCACACTCCAGCTCAAGGGTGACTAAGGTGACAAATTGTCGATTAAACATTTTGCATCTCATTCTGTCTTCCTGACTATTTGATTTCTCCTGAGCGAGGAGCTGCACTACAGGGGCCATACGTCTGCAGTCCTATAAACAACTGGAGTAATTGCCTTTCATAATCAATACGTATTGACTGTGTTCATCCAATCTGAGCTATGGTATTAACAATGGCTGCTCCTACCTTGGCTGCTGTTCACAACATGGAGGAGGCTAAACACTGGTCTAGGATCAGTTCACCCTCACTTACCTCAGACCTAACCTTAAACCAGGGGTGTTTTCATGTCTCCCTAGCAATTAATTGATATCACTGATTGACCTGGTATTGCACACTCCTGGTTTCTCAGGTCTAAATCAATCTCTGATTAATAGAAAATAACAAACATTCTCAAATACCGATGACATTGGAGGATTGTGACTATTCACCCAAGTATTCCCCTAATAGAATAGTGGGTAGTAGTTTTCTGAGCCCATCTCAGAGCCATGGCTGTTAAAAGCCCCCATCTGGCTCCAGAGACTGATGCACCAGCAGACAGTGGTGGGTAAAGTGCTCTTTGCTACCCCAGTTTGCTAGCCCAGTTATAATATGAGCTCCAGTGGATGAATGATGGGCTTGAGAGTGAGAGGTCCATTTGACGAGAGGCCCATTAGGAAATGATCATCAGGTCAATGTGCCTCTCGTCAATGGTTCTCTCTTTAAGAGGGCATGCTGGCTCGCCGGGCGTGTGGGTTAACCCTGCAAGAACTGCCCACTCAGCAGACACAAGCCTACAAGCTCGCACACACACACGCAAGCACACACAGACAATATATTACAATATATTATTAACCATTTGATTATAATGTTTACACCCTCTAGGCAGAAAGGGAGAGATGTTATAAGCTGTAAGAAGTGACATTGTGACATTGTTGTCATTGAAGCAGTACAGGAAGCATGTTATACAGTAGCCAGGTTTCCCAGAGGACACAGCAGGGGGGAGGGGAGAAAAGAAAGAGGCCTACCTAGCTCACTGTCCAGCTCTTCTGTGTGTACCCCTTCTTCTCCAGGAGAAAGCCAGCAGACCAGGAGAGAGAGTGGAGGACCAAGTGTGGGGGGTGAAGAGACAGGGGGAAAAAGGAGAGAGAGCAGGGAAGAGAAAGAGCACCAGAGGGTTAGAGATTGATTTTGATTCCAAGCCTCAAGCAAGCTAAGAGAGCAGCAAAATTTGTCTCCATACATTGTAAAAACATAATGTGTATGGAATGGTTTGTAAGGTGTCTGGAATGGTTTGTAAGGTGTCTGGAATGGTTTTCTCCCGAGTTGCGCAGCAGTCTAAGGAACTGCATCTCAGTGCTAGAGGTGTCACTACAGACACTGGTTAGATTCCAGGCTGTATCACAACCGGCCGTGATTGGGAGTCCCATCGGGCGGCGCACAATTGGCCCAGCGTCGTCCGGGTTAGGGTTTGGCCGGGGTAGGCCATCATTGTAAATAAGAATTTGTTCTTAACTGACTTGCCTAGTTAAATAAAAGGAGAAATAAAAATCAAAGAAATAAAAAGGTGTGAACCCAAGCTAAATCTATACTAAAATCACTTCATGCATCTTGCCAATATCTGTCATATCTTTATATTAGCCACGGTCTGTAACATAACGTTAAACACACTTCCTACTTTGCCATTGGGTGACACTGTTTCATACTTACTAAAGCCCTCGAAAAACCAGCTCCAGAAATCAATAGGTGCATTAAAGTGAAATAAATGTGTCATACCAGAGAGACAGAAATTATAATACTGAACATTTTAGGTTGGGGCGGGTGAAAACAGCTGCCACTAAATATGAATCATAGTTCATGCACCATATGCTTGAAGATATGAATAATCTCTCCATCTATCCTGTGTCCTCATGCAGCGGCTTGAAAGGACAGAACTAATAGGAGCTATCTCATCAACACAAGTACCTCAGAACACATGTAGAGGACACATGGTGGGGGAGAGGAGGGGAGAGAAAGACAGGAGGGAGAGAGAGGAGGGAACAGAGAGGAGGGGAGATAGAGATGGGGAGATAGCGGTGGAGATATAGAGGTGGGGAGAGGAGAGGAGGGGAGGGGAGAGAGAGGAAGGAGGAGGGGAGAGAGAGGAGGGAGTGGAAGAAGGAGAGGAGGGAGTGGAGGAAGGAGAGGAGGGAGTGGAGGAAGGAGAGGAGGGAGTGGAGGAAGGAGAGGAGGGGAGAGAGAGGAGGGAGTGGAGGAAGGAGAGGAGGGAGTGGAGGAAGGAGAGGAGGGAGTGGAGGAAGGAGAGGAGGGAGTGGAGGAAGGAGAGGAGGGAGTGGAGGAAGGAGAGGAGGGGAGAGAGAGGAGGGAGTGGAGGAAGGAGAGGAGGGAGTGGAGGAAGGAGAGGAGGGAGTGGAGGAAGGAGAGGAGGGAGTGGAGGAAGGAGAGGAGGGAGTGGAGTGGAGGAAGGAGAGAGAGGAAGGAGAGGAGGGGAGAGAGAGGAGGGAGTGGAGGAAGGAGAGGAGGGAGTGGAGGAAGGAGAGGAGGGAGTGGAGGAAGGAGAGGAGGGAGTGGAGGAAGGAGAGAGAGGAAGGAGAGGAGGGAGTGGAGGAATGAGAGGAGGAAGGAGAGAGATGCAGATGAAGTGCTAGTGTTTTGAGTGGGTGGGAGGGCTTGTGTTTGCTCCTCTACAGTTCAAGGTACATATTTTATTGATGCTAGATGATTCAAATAACCCAGTCAGTCCTTCAGGCTGCCGGGGCGTCTTGCTCAGACGTTAGCGCAGGCAGGCAGTACACGAGAGACCAGAATATTACTGTCTCATCTCATACTATGGTGGCTCAAGTGTGCCATCTGCAGGCCACTCATGGAATCACAGATCTGACAGACAAGCATCTGATTTCACACACACACAGAGCCTGTGGTGGACGTACCATCATCTTCACATTCTTCCAGAGGTTTGGGAGGCTTGTCCAGGCAGCGTGGGTCGATCCAGGAAGTGGTTTTTGTGTTGTGGCTATAGATAGACACACATGACAGAGTCACAGACAGACACATTGTTCTGACTGGGAAGACATCAAACACTCACTGTCTGAAAAACATCCTCACTTCCATGGCTAAATATGATACACACTGTGAAGTAATCAGACTCAATGTTAAAGGCAAGTGTCAAATGTAGAAAGTGGCACAATATTTTCTTGAGAAGATTGTAATTGAAATACTATTATGGATGTTGGGTACAGAGCCATGTAGCCTGTTATATAGTGTGTTATGGGGCGTAATGTGTACGTACTCTATAAAGTAGAGCTCTCCGTTCTCAGTGTAGGCCATCTCCCAGTTGTCAGTTAGAGGTCCCAGGGGGTCCTCTTCTGTGGGAGGATGGCTGAGGTGTATGTGTGTCTGCTGAGAGTCCTCCGTGGTGGATGACAATGTGTTGTTCACACCGTAGGACGGGGCGTTCTCACGCGGGGCGTAGGGGTGTTCGTCAGGTTCACTCGAGTCTCCTGTGGGGGGAGGGTGGCGGGGAGAGGAAAACATGTGTAAACAAAATGCACAACGCACACACACACATTCTGGCCTCATATCTGTCCAAACTCAGCCTGATACCTGGGGTGGCAGGTAGCCTAGTGGTTAGAGCGTTGGACTTGTAACCGAAAGGTTTCAAGATCGAATCCTCGAGCTGACAAGGTAAAAATCTGTCGTTCTGCCCCTGAACAAGGCAATTAACCAACTGTTCCTAGGCCGTCATTGAAAATAAGAATTTGTTCTTAACTGACTTGCCTAGTTAAATAAAGGTAAAATAAAATATATATAATAAAACATTTAAAATACTGTCAAACACACACACTTGACTACTGTTGTGGCTGACTGAGCGAGGCCCCTGATCCGACCTCTTGGGGAGAGTGATGATTAGATTAGTGCCCCCCCACCCTTCCTGTTCTCTCTGAGGTCCTCAAATCTTATTCACACCCCTGGCATCTGGCTAGGCTGCCTTTACAAATACTGGTAACAAATTAACTACTCTTGGTCCAATCTGAAATCAAACCCACATCACCACAAATATTCTCAGACCTGAGTCATGCTACATTGCTGAAGAGTAAGGGTCAGTTAATATGACCCAATTACAAATAAAATGCCAGTAGGTTACACCAGGAGAGTGGAGGGGAATAGATTTTTTTAAAGCACTGATATTCCAATACATAAGAGAAAAAAATAACAAAACTAACAACGTAGGGAAGTACTCGCATAATACTCTCATATGAAACATATGGAACATTACCAAACACAACAGTCACCAAACAGCAATCACAACTTGTAAAAAACAGCAATCACAACATATAAAAAACAGCAATACGTGGCTCATACATGTAGACCAACCGAGCCTAGTATTTCTAGAAAAATATTTATTATCTATTGCAAATACAAAAACAAGAGAAAACAGTGAGATGTTAGATGAAAACTGATATCAAGAACACACACACACACACACACACACAAAGAACAAAAAGACTTCTACAACGCAGTTCTACAAGTAAGAAAATGATCATGCTCCTGTTCACAAGTACATTGAGCGGATACATATTCATTCTCTCAAACAGCACATGTCAAATCATGTTGTATTAGTGACCATTAACAACTTAATTCAGACAGAAACAGACAGAAAGTCACCATACTGGTTACAAACATGAAAGGTACACATTCTGCTTCCTGCTATCGCAGCCAGGTGGCACAAAATTTTCTACTCTCAGATAGAGTGGCGGATGTAGACTGAACAACCAACTAACCACTCACCACACAAAGGACCACTTGTATCCTGCACTCTTTCTCATAGCCCAGCAGTCTCTCCCTCCCTCCCCCACCCCCTGTCTTCCTCCCACTCTCCTTTTTCCTCACCCACTCTCTATGTCTTTCCCTCTCCCGCCTCTCTCTCTTACCTGTTAAACTACTGTTCATCTCCGGGAGTTCCTCGTCCTCCTCCAGGTCTACAGGCACTATTCCAGCATTTTGCATCTCATTGTAGGACTTGGTGCGTCGGGGAGTGGAGTGCTGGGAGCCCGGGAGGCTGTCTTGCAAAGCATCACTGGTAATCACTTTCCCACTAGGGGGCTGCCTTGGCGGCTTGGGTGTTCCATAATAGTTACCTAGGCAACAGGAGAACATTAGCATGTTTAGAAAAAAGAAGGGAGGGGATAAAGGGGAAGGCGGGAGAGAAGAGGGGGGGTATAATCACAGTCTTTGTATGTAGATGAGGGGACTAAGAAGGCATGACCACAGAGTTTCTTTTGGGATTTGTAGTCTAGTTCATTCTATTGGAGGAAGTGAGGAGGCTGTTTGTTTCCTCTGGGAGAGTGGCGCATTGTCTAGGCCCACTGACCAAGCTACAGTGACAGAACAGCCACTTCATTAAATGTGCATGTGAATGAATGGTATTTATGCATGACATGTGTAATGCTCCACAGGTGTTGATTGCGATTATTCGCTATTAAAATATACACAACACTGAAAGTTGCTTGCGAACAATTGCAGACACCTTCCCCTTCTCTCACACCGAACATAATGCCAGGGTAAAGATGACTTTATCCTTTGGGAATGGGATTATACACACAGGGTGTGAATCCCTTGTAGTCTTGACTGTACTAAATGCAGAAGCCTGTTTAATTAAAAAACTCCTAGTACACTCACCTCCAGAGATATACAGCACACTATACCCACATACAGCAAATACCAAAGTAAACACTTTGGTCCAGGATTCAACTGATGATCTGCTGCAGATAGTTACCTTCATATGCTCCTATTTCCAGAAGGGTCCCGCTCTGCTCCAAAGCCAGAAAGTCCTCCACAGGCAGGAAGTTGTAATCTATTCCAGGGACCTCGCCGTCACGTGGGGGGCGGGTTGTACCTGAGGAGCCAATAAGAGAGTGGAACCAGTCAACCAAGAAGATAAGACAATGTTAGGTGATGGTATGGCCAATATTGATGTAGCCTTCCACACAGGAAATGTGGCTAAAATTGGAGTGAGATTAACTCAGATATATGCTCCAATATAAAGCATGTTTAAATAGTTAGTAGTTAGATTTTCCTCCAATTGACAATAGATTTTCATACGAATATTCAAAAATCCGAAATAAAAAAGATATGTCCATTTTTCCATCAGAGAAATGTTTCCATCATATCTCTGAATCCTGGCTTAGGAAGGCCACCAAAAATTCTGAAATTTCCATCCCCAACTACAACATTTTCCACCAAGATAGAACTGCCAAATGGGGTGGAGTTGCAATCTACTGCAGAGACAGCCTGCAGAGTTCTGTCATGCTATCCAGGTCTGTGCCCAAACAGCAAGAGCTTCTACTTTAAAAATCAACCTTTCTAGAAATAAGTCTCTCACTGTTGCTGCTTGTTATAGACCCCCCTCAGCCCCCAGCTGTGCCCTGGACACCATATGTGAATTAATCGTCCCCCATTTATCTTCAGAGTTTGTACTGTTAGGCAACCCAAACTGGGATATGCTTAACACCCAGGCCGGCCGACAATCTAAGCTCGATGCCCTCAATCTCACAAATTATCATGGAACCTACCAGGTACAACCCCAAATCCGTAAACACGGGCACCCTCATAGATATCATCCTGACCAACCTGCCCTCTAAATACTCCTCTGCTGTCTTCAACCAGGATCTCAGTGATCACTGCCTCATTGCCTGCGTCCGTAATGGGTCCGCGTCATACGACCACCCCTCATCACTGTCAAACGCTCCCTATAACACATCAGCGAGAAGGCCTTTCTAATCGGCCTGGCCCGGGTATCCTGGAATGATATTGACTTCAGTCTGTCAGTAGAGGATGCCTGGTTATTCTTTAAAAGTGCTTTCCTCACCATCTTAAATAAGCATGCCCCATTCAAAAAATGTAGAACTAAGAACAGATATAGCCCTTGGTTCACTCCAAACCTGACTGCCCTTGACCAGCACAAAAACATCCTGTGGCGTTTAGCATCGAATAGCCCCCGCGATATGCAACTTTTCAGGGAAGTTAGGAACCAATATACACAGGCAAATAGGAAAGCAAAGACTAGCTTTTTCAAACAGAAATTTGCATCCTGTAGCACAAACTCCAAAAAGTTCTGGGACACTGTAAAGTACATAAAGAATAAGAGCACCTCCTCCCAGCTGCCCACTGCACTGAGGCTAGGAAACTCTGTCACCACCGATAAATCTACGATAATCGAGAATTTCAATAAGCATCTCTCTACGGCTGGCCATGCTTTCCGCCTGGCTACCCCTACCCCAGTCAACAGCTCTGCACCCCCCACAGCAACTTGCCCAAGCCTCCCCCATTTCTCCTTCACCCAAATCCAGATGGCTGATGTTCTGAAAGACCTGCAAAATCTGGACCCCTACAAATCAGCCGGGCTAGACAATCTGGACCCTCTCTTTCTAAAATTATCCGCCACAATTGTTGCAACCCCTATTACTAGCCTGTTCAACCTCTCGTATCATCTGAGATCCCCAAAGATTGGAAAGCTGCCGCGGTTATCCCCCTCTTCAAGGGGGAGACACTCTAGACACAAACTGTTACAGACCTATATCTATCCTATCCTGCCTTTCCAAGGTCTTCGAAAGCCAAGTTAATAAACAGATCACCGACCATTTTGAATCCCACCATACCTTATCCGCTATGCAATCTGGTTTCCGAGATGGTCATGGGTGCACCTCAGCCATGCTCAAGGTCCTAAAAGATATCATAACCTCCATTGATAAAAGACAATACTGTGCAGCCGTATTCATCGACCTGGCCAAGGCTTTCGACTCTGTCAATCACCGCATTCTTATCGGCAGACTCAACAACCTTGGCTTCTCAAATGACTGCCTCGCCTGGTTCACCAACTACTTCTCAGACAGAGTTCAGTGTGTCAAATGGGACATCCTGTTGTCCGGACCTCTGACAGCCACAGGGTTCAATTCTCAGGCCGACTCTTTTCTCTGTATATATCAATGATGTCGCTCTTGCTGCTGGTGATTCTCTGATCCACCTCTACGCAGACGACACCATTCTGTATACATCTGGCCCTTCTTTGGACACTGTGTTAACTAACCTCCAGACGAGCTTCAATGCCATACAATTCTCCTTTCATGGCCTTCAACTGCTCTTAAATGCAAGTGAAACTAAATGCATGCTCTTCAACCGATCGCTGCCTGCACCTCCCGCCCATCTAGCATCACTACTCTGGCCGGTTCTGAATTTGAGGACAACTACAAATACCTAGGTGTCTGGTTAGACTGTAAACTCTCCTTCCAGACTCACATTAAGCATCTCCAATCCAAAATGTAATCTAGAATAAGCTTCCTATTTCGCAACAAAGCATCCCTCAATCACGCTGCCAAACATACCCTCGTAAAACGGACTACCCTACCGATAATCCTACCTGGTTAAATAAAGGGGAAAAAAATATATACATTTTTTACTTGTTGCGGAAAAAAGTCTGTGCATAATGACGTAGTGCACATAAAAATAACTTTTGCGGCTAAATTCCCATGGACCGAATAAAAAATACAAGTTAAATTGGTTTCCATTGCATTTTCAACTCTACCGATGGTTTTGTCACAAAAAAAGTGTATTTAGCTAATGTGCCTACGCTGGTACTGGTACCTGTGCTCCAGCCAACAGCTTGCAGATACAGTGCGGTTATAGCCTACATGATGAGATTATTGTGGACAAAGGTGCAAGATTATTTACATTTTTGCAAACGGCAGCCAAGCATTGATCATCATGTCACCAGAATAAGAGCCTAAATACTTATTGAAAGGAGCATCAAGCTCATCACCATGCACTTTCACCCAGGGACGCAACTTTGGTGTTAGAAGTGGGGGGGACATAATTAGATACAGTGGGGGAAAAAAGTATTTGATCCCCTGCTGATTTTGTACGTTTGCCCACTGACAAAGAAATGATCAGTCTATAATTTTAATGGTAGGTTTATTTGAACAGTGAGAGACAGAATAACAACAAAAATATCCAGAAAAATGCATGTCAAAAATGTTATAAATTGATTTGCATTTTAATGAGGGAAATAAGTATTTGACCCCCCTCTCAATAAGAAAGATTTCTGGCTCCCAGGTGTCTTTTATACAGGTAACGAGCTGAGATTAGGAGCACACTCTTAAAGGGAGTGCTCCTAACCGCAACTTGTTACCTGTAAAAAAGACACCTGTCCACAGAAGCAATCAATCAATCAGATTCCAAACTCTCCACCATGGCCAAGACCAAAGAGCTCTCCAAGGATATCAGGGACTAGATTGTAGACCTACACAAGGCTGGAATGGGCTACAAGACCATCACCAAGCAGCTTGGTGAGAAGGTGACAACATTTCGTGCGATTATTCACAAATGGAAGAAACACAAAAAAAACTGTCAATATCCCTTGGCCTGGGGCTCCATGCAAGATCTCACCTCGTGGAGTTGCAATGATCATGAGAACGGTGAGGAATCAGCCCAGAACTACACGGGAGGATCTTGTCAATGATCTCAAGGCAGCTGGGACCATAGTCACCAAGAAAACAATTGGTAACACACTACGCCGTGAAGGACTTAAATCCTGCAGCGCCCGCAAGGTCCCCCTGCTCAAGAAAGCACATATACATGCCCGTCTGAAGTTTGCCAATGAACATCTGAATGATTCAGAGGACAACTGGTGAAAGTGTTGTGGTCAGATGAGACCAAAATGGAGCTATTTGGCATCAACTCAACTCGCCGTGTTTGGAGTAGGAGGAATGCTGCCTATGACCCCAACAACACCATCTCCACTGTCAAACATGGAGGTGGAAACATAATGCATTGTGGGTGTTTTTCTGCTAAGGGGACAGGACAACTTCACCGCATCATTTGACGGGGCCATGTACTGTCAAATCTTGGGTGAGAACCTCCTTCCCTCAGCCAGGGCATTAAAAATGGGTCGTGGATGGGCATTCCAGCATGACAATGACCCAAACACACGGCTAAGGCAACAAAGGAGTGGCTCAAGAAGAAGCACATTAAGGTCCTGGAGTGGCCTAGCCAGTCTCCAGACCTTAATCCCATAGAAAATCTGTGGAGGGAGCTGAAGGTTCGAGTTGCCAAACGTCAGCCTCGAAACCTTAATGACTTGGAGAAGATCTGCAAAGAGGAGTGGGACAAAATCCCTCCTGAGATGTGTGCAAACCTGGTGGCCAACTACAAGAAACGTCTGACCTCTGTGATTGCCAACAAGGGTTTTGCCACCAAGTACTAAGTCATGTATGCAGAGGGGTCTAATACTTATTTCCCTCATTAAAATGCAAATCCTTTTATAACATTTTTGACATGCGTTTTTCTGAATTTTTTTGTTGTTATTCTGTCTCTCACTGTTCAAATAAACCTACCATTAAAATTATATACTGATCATTTCTTTGTCAGTGGGCAAACGTACAAAATCAGCAGGAAATCAAATACTTTTTTCCCCCACCGTATATATATTTTTTATCCAGTCGGATAAACACTCCAAACAGACTATCAAATTCCAATGATAAAACTGGGGGGGCCAAAAATGCAATTTCAGAATGTGGGTGGGACATGTCCCCCCGGTCCCCAATGAAAGTTGCGCCCCTACTTTCACCACACTGAAGTTCATCATAACTTATTTCCTCTGTAGCCCAATAACCTGCATGGTTTCCCGAGTCGTAGTGGAAGGACCACACAACATATCATCACCTGACTCCAAGTTTACGTTGATATTATATCAATATTTGCGAAGAAAAGCGGTTCCACTGCCATTTCTCCTATAATTAATTTTACAGACACAAAAAGATCCCACCTAAAGTTTACTGACAAATGTGCTGTTTCCATCAGGCCTCTTGTGATTTTTTATTCGACATGTACTTTACTCACATAAAAAGGTTGGATGGAAACCACAGGAGTTTTGAGTCACCTTAATTGGGGAAAACGGGCTTGTGGTAATGACTGGAGCAGAGTCAGTGGAATAGTATCAAATACATCAAACATGGTTTCCATGTGTTTGATGTCATTCCATTTGCTCCTTTCCAGCCATTATTATGAGCTGTCATCCCCTCAGCAGCCTCCACTGATGGAAACCTGGGTAGTGTCATGATTCAAGCATGACACATAGTGTCAAAATAATTAATTTAACAGTGACAATGACCACTTCAATTGGAGGACAACAATTTTGCATACATAAACCAAAGGTTTCAAAAATAACAAGAAATGATGAGATTTAACATAGAGATGTATGCGAGGGGGACTGTTTGGCAATCAAGGCTGTGAACGGCTCTCCTGTGCGTGCTACTGTACATGTTATTGGATGCTGACAGGGGCCAGTTGGTGTAGTCAGTATTAAACAGCTCTATGGTGCGTTGGTGACAAGATTATGTAACACTGCTATGTTAATTGACGACAGGATGGCAGAGCCAGTCAAACTCATCTCTCGCCCACTATCTCGCTCTTATATCGCTCCATCTCTCTCTGTTTCTGCCTTCTACTCTCCATTACCTAAACAATGTAGTTAAAATACTACTACTAAGATATTCTGCTCAACCCAATAATGATTGAGGTAATGCTTTGTCATGGTGGATTAATTAAAATACATACGCTTATAACCTACATACCATCGGTCTACTGTACATGTTGCTTAGTACACTGTGGTGTATTTACAAAGATGTCTGTCCACGAGGCAGCAGCTGCTTCCCCTAAGCAATGGATTGGTAACCAAATCTCTCCTGTTTGTTCTCTTTCTCTTCAGTATGAGAGCAACAGCCTCCACTCCTCTATCGCCCCATCACTCCAGTGAGCTGATGAGAATATGGCTGCTGGTAAAAATAGCACGGGGAGCTGGGAGAAGATGCTGGGAAATGCTCCTCACCGCAGTGGCCATTTTAATGACAGCTGTCAAATCAAACACGTGACGATAACTCACACACCCCAGCATCTCCCCTGTAGCCACCGCTACATAGGAGAAGTGACCTAATGGCATTGTGTTCTGTTTACAATATAGCTTGTGTATGACATCACTGCGACCAGCAATTTAAAATCTCAGGCTGGTCATTGTTGTTCACAACTCCTCCACGCTCAGTGCGGGGAAATATTGATGCGCAAGACAAACCCTCAAACAAAGCATGAACTTTATCAGAGAAACTTTGAAGCATCTCCATTGCAGACAGAGTGTTGACCTTGGTGGAGGCTTCCCCCAGGAGGAGTGTTGTACTATAAAAGCAGACTCAGTAGAGTGTTGACCTTGGTGGAGGCTTCCCCCAGGAGGAGTGTTCTACTAAAAAAGCAGACTCAGTAGAGTGCTGTTGACTCATACCACCAATCACACGGCTCCCCTCGGACACAAACAGGAAGTGTGGGTTGTTATCAGTATTTCCAGGTCAGAAAAGACAGCCTCTCAGCCCTCAGCCTCGGCCAGATTAGGACACTGTCATTCCTATTGAGTTAATGAATTCCCTGTCCCATACAAAAGCTCAATTGATGTCTGCTATGGAAGAGAGAGTCCTTCTCAAAGCTCCTCAGAGTATCACTTTAACGAGTAGCGCCACAGCACAGGGCTCATTCGTTCCAGCCTGACCTCACAAACCCAGAGGAACACAAGAGAGAGCCCAGAAATAACCGTTACACAGTTAGCATAATCCACGCATCAACACACAATAAAGCCTTTGAGACTAGATGCAAGCGTCAGCCCAACGTTAACTCATGGCTAGCGGTACTGTTGAGATATATCGGTGCAATAAGATCATCAGTAAAACAGTAAAAGCTTGATTGATGATAAGGCTTTAAATACTGAGTAGCTGTCCACTCATAATGTACTATTTAGCATGGTAGCACAGTTATTTGTATGCTACAACATTAGAATGTTGTGTTAACCACTGCAGTGACATACATGTCCTCACAAACAATGTACATTGATGAACCTTTTGTGTATGGAGTAAGGTAGTGAAAATTACAGACCTAGGCCATCTGTACATAAAAATGTAATTGCATTGCGTGTAGTGAGACATTCTGTTCTGTTGCTAAGGACAACCCTGGAATAACAGAATCACTCAGAAGCCAGTCTCAGTCTCCTCTGACATTGAGGGCTTGATTTCCTTATAATGTAGTTGATACCATTTTAATTTAAAGGCACAGACAAATGGAAGGCTACAGAGGCACGACAGAGCAGGCCCATATAAGAAACCCTAAATCAAATCGTTATTGGTCGTTTACACATATTTAGCAGATGTTACTACGGGTGTAGCAAAAATGCTTGTGTTCCTAGCTACAACAGTGCAGTAGCATCTAACAATACACAAATCTAAAAAGTAAAATAATGGAATTAAGAAAC